>NC_056735.1:1344629935-1344689935 GCF_019279795.1 Protopterus annectens | reverse complement strand
TGTTGTTGCCTCACAGCAAGAGGTTCTCTTGTTCAATTCTCGACTGGAGTGCCTTCTGTGTGGAGTCTGCATGCCTTCCCCACAGTTGAGTGGCCTCCGAAAGACATGTATGAATGGGCGTGCCTTCGCTGAAGGTTGGGTGTCAGGCTGGCAATTCGGCACCATAAAAATCTGCTGCCAATCATTAGTGGACCGGCGTTCCACTGTGGCAACCCCTAACAGAAAAAGACAAACATATATTTGCTTATATCTTATAATCTAAGTAACATTACATAAATGATTCAGTATTTCTTTCTCTTAAACCTCTTTTGACCTCCAAAACATGTTTTTGCATGTATTGTTCCCAGTTTCAATTGTCTCTGTGTAATTTACTCCTATCCTTTTCTAAAGATCCAGTTTCCTGTTCTTTTCTCTCTGTTATAGTAGTCAGTACTTCAAGTATAGCTGGTTCAGATTTTGATTTCTGTTTTCAGTTTTCTTTTTTCTTTTTTTTGCAGGCACCAGAATTGAACCTAACAATGCCTTAGTATGACTAGACCATTCAGATCCTGTATCCCAGCTCAGAAAATCATTTCCTTAGTTATATTCATTTTCTTACCCAGTATTCCTGACAGGGTGTTTTGTAGGGATTTTTGAAGTCTGGCAACTCATTATAGTCACAAAATATATCTTCCCCGTTATCTCTTTTTCCTCATCACTCCTCCAAGATTTGCCATCTACCTGAGGAAAAAAAATATTTGGAGTCTGCTTGGGGTTTAAAAGTATCTATGCAAATACTTCCAGGCAAAAATCCTAAATCTTCTAGACTTTGTTACATATATGGGAACCATACATATGTTCTCCCATTGTTTTTTTTTTTTTTTTTTTTGTGTGAATTGCATATCTAATGTCTCTTTCTGATCTTTTTTTACCTTTTCTGATTCCTGTAATTGTTGTGCAATATTTTGTATGCCCTACTAATTATCAGTTTTTAACAGCAGCTTCTGTTCCATATTCAGTTTAAAAACTCAACCAGTGCAGGTCTTTCATTTAAGATTCTCCAACCCCTTTCTCTGATATCAACCCCTGACAGGGAAGACAATCACTAGCCTGCAATAAATTTCAGCTACCTTGTCTGTTCTCTGTAGCTCTAATTGCAGTTATCCCTATCTTCAGACTCTCCTTTCTCCATTCCAATGTTACCTTATTTCTTAGTATACTTTCTGATACTTTATAAATATAATATTCGGAATGACTTGTTATTCTCCTTAAGGATCTGCGTTCAAAATTTCATTCTTTCCTCATTTCTTGAATTATGCCTCTCCCCCGCTTCATCATCCCTTTCCACTTTGAATCTTTTTTTCATTTTCCATTGCAACCAAACCATAATATATTAACAATGCATGGTTTCCCATCTGTTGATAATATTCCACTACTGTTTATTATATTTGGTACTCATGTGTTAGCAAAATGCTTCATTATTTTGGAACAAAATGGTAAATGGAAATGTCAGTCACCCTTCCTTTACAGATGGGTGGAGTTTCTAAAGATTTTTTCCAGGTACAGGCCATGTGCACATTTATACCTAAAATTGCTTGTGAAACTTGTTCATAAACCACCTTATGGGTTTCACTGTCTAGGATGGTCTCCTTGTTTCACTGTCTAGGATGGTCTCCTTGTAGATATGTACCAGGGTTTCATGGCATATTATAGTGATGACACCTCTTTACTTACTGTGTCACAGTATTTACAGGCTGAGACAAATAATGGTAGAACTGCTAGTGCTGTGATTTGGATGACTTTGTCTAAGGCTTCTAATACTGCCAATCATGCATTGCTTATTTTTAGAAACCGAGAATAGAGATTTACAATTTCTGTAGTCATTGCTTCTCTGGTTACTTGGTTGATTGGAACTTCTCTGACAGATGAAAACAAGCACATTTTCCCCCACCCTCACACAGAGTATAGCATCAGAGGTGCTACTCAGATCACTGCTAGGGGACTCCCTAATTTTAACAGTTTATGCCAATGATGTGTGTGTGCAGAATGCTGATGTTTCAGTTTGTTTTTGCCACTTTGGACAGTGTGGAATGTACAAGCTGTGATATAAGGTAAATGTAACATTTTGCTAAATTAACCTTCATCTTCTGAATGGCATACTGAAAATATATGTTTTTGTGGACCAGAACAATAAATGATGCCCTCAAAACTGCATATAAATGCTACAAAAAATGACCACAAAATTAGTCAGTGTTATAAAATGCAAAATTTTCATTTGAACAACAAAGTCAAATTTGCAGTCCCACTTATTTTGGCTACTTTACTAAAACAAAATCAGAAACTTGCTATCTTACTAAAACAAAATCAGAAACTTGCTATATGCATTTTAGAAAGACTAAAACATCTCAGAGCTACAATAGAAAGCTACCCTTGAGAATATGATCATAATGACGTATGTGTATGCAATAACGTACACTTTACAAAAAATCTTTTTTTATACAATGGCATGTGCTAGAATTTAAGTTTAAAAGATAAACTAGGCTATTTATTGCATCATGGTAACACATATTTTGTTAAATGGAGTTTTTGATGGCCTATTGTAATTCTGAGACTTGCAAGTATGAGCCCCGAAATTACAAACAAAATCTAAAAATGCAAGATAGCAAATGTCAGACATCAGTGTTCTTTAAAATTATTTTTAGGTAGGTAAACTCCACATACACCCTAAACTCACATATACCAACTCTGAGATCAATATACTTCAGACAAATGGCAATCTCAGACTTAATATAGATAAATACACCGTTTCATTCATTCAGTCTGACTGTTCCAGAACTCGCACAAATGAGTGTCAAATTATGAAATAATTACTAGTGTTTTTTGGTTAGCTAAATATTTTGTTTTTTTTAACTTTTTTTCTTAAGCCTGTCATTTCTGAATATTTTTTTTCTTATGAGGTAATGAAATATATACTCTCTACAATATACACAGTTAGCGGATTAGGTCAGCTACATGTGTGGGTAATGGGCCACATTCTAGAAGCTGGCACACAAATCCTGACTATGTTCTAACATGAAACAGCTCAGTCATAAATCTGTATATATAAATCCTGTTCAATAGACTGAGTATAAATTTACCATATCCCAGTTCAATAAATGGAAAACACTAATCCAAACAAAAACTATACTGAAAAAGGAATGGATAGAGGAAATATGTGGGGGTCTGGTTGAATGATAAATGAAATAAATAACTCGTAGAGCAGAACCAGACTTTTGTGTACATTTTATATAATTACACTCTATATTTAACATTTAGTTGAATTAAAAAAAAAATGTGGAAGTCACGGTGGTACAGCAGTAGCATTGTTGCCAAACAGCAAGAGGTTCTCCTGTTCGATTCATGGCTGGAGTGCCTTCTGTGTGGAGTCTGCATGTCCTCCCCGTGGTTGAGTGGCCTGCGAAAGACATGCGTGAATGGGTGTGCCTTTGCTGAAGGTTGAGCGTCGGGCTGGCAACTCGGCACCATAAAAAATCTACTGCCAATCATTAGCGGACCAGAGTTCTGCTGTGGCGACCGCAAACCGGGAAAAGCCGAAAAGACAAACAACAAGTGAAATTTTAAAAATGTATAACTTCACACAGTGAACATACAAAATCTACCTGCAGATGTCTAGCTAAAATCAAATCAGACCAACTAAACTCCACCCAAAAATGCATACATCTGCAATTTTTTGAACACTCTACATTTGTCATCACTTCAGCTGAAATATCCTACCCCCCCACTATATTTATGCTGCTAGCTAAAAATTTGCAGTAAACATCACATACTGCACACAGACACACACACACACACACACACACACACACACACACACACACACACACACACACACACACAAAACACTAAATACCAAATTACCATAGCCCACTTAAAGACCCATAGAAGACAGAGCAGTAAAGCAAAACTGAAATGAAAACACAATGAGTACTGCATCTCACATGTAGTTTAATTGAAAAAAAAAATAAATTCACACAGTGAACATACAAAATCCAGCCATTAAATGAACCTTGCTAAAGTCAAATCAGAGCATCTAAAACATCATCCAGAAATACATATAGAATTAAAAAAATAAAAACAAAAATAAAAGAATACAAAATATCATAAAACACTGGCAAGTAACCAGTCCAAAAACATAATTATCCACAAAATAGACCTGATGCTAAATATCTAAACTTGCAATTAAATTAAGTAAATACATGTAATTATACAATACAATTAAGAAATCCAGATATAATTAACACTACGTTATTTTTTAAACTCTATTTCTTGAACATGTAAACAATTTATGACCAGCAAGGGATTTCAAAAATGCTGCCCCCAAGTACTTGTTAAATGTAAGTAACATTTTCAACTGTTCCCCACAAAACTATTATATACTGTTTTTAGACAGACATACTATGACTGAAAAAAGCCATACTTGTTAGAGTACAGAGAGTATGCTCAGCTACACCCAACAGATCATCAACCAGCCTGCAGTTCTATCTATACTCTGCACAACAGAAATTTTCAAGAAATCTAAAAACATATGGAATGCATATTAAACTGCCAAGAAAAATATATACTGTATGTCTATGCAGTAAAGGTATACTAAACAATGTCATAGGATGTGTGTGTGTGTGCGTGCGTGTGTGTGTGTGTGTGTGTGTGTGTGTGTGTGTGTGTGTGTGTATTGTGTGGCTGCTTGCATGTTTGAATGTGTGCATGTTTGCGTGTACAGATATACAATGAATACAATAACATTTTACAGCACACATAATGCATGCAAAACTAAAGCATAGCTCCACTGTTTTAATACAGGGGGAAAAACGGTCTTGTGCCTCAGTACATCTCTTTCATACCTTCTCTGTTTTGTTCATATAGTCACTGGCATATACGTTCCTCTACTTTATAAACTTGCAAGTTTTGCAACTGGTCATAATACTAGAAACTACCTCAGTTCCTCACATAATAATTTGCAGTGGCATGAATTTGTCAAACATATGGACCTGATTCAACCAAACTTTGCCCATACACCAGTAAATTACTTTAACTGCCCCTCACTTTCACATATCCTGGAATGGCACCAACCACTCGCTCAGTTAATTAGCTCTTCATATCTATGCAGAATCCAAGAGCAGATTTGGTAATTCATGCGTCTGTATGCTGGCAGTTTTTGGAACCAGCTTCCACTTGCAGCTGATTGGTGACAGATTCCCATTTTAATTCATGTAAGTGATTAAACATACTCTTGTTATTTGATAACAATACATAAAGCCACGATTTACCTAATTGGTTGTTACATGTTTTTTTTTTGTTCATCCTTTGCCTTATGTTCTGTATATGCATTTTCTGTTTGTTTCATATTTTGCCAGTTAATATCATTCTCCTTTCGGTGACAAAAACAACTAACTTTCCTTTATGTTCTGCCTGCATAATCTCTTTCTTTTTAGCCTATTTCTGTTTATTCTTGTTTCAAGTACTGTGTATTTTTATTTACTGACTGATAACTGTACTTCATGCATATTGTATATAAGTATCTTTAATATAGGAGCAGAGTTTGTTCACGTCTAACAATGTTGATATTTGAAAAACTACCCCACTTTAGTAGAATTTAATATAGTCATGTGTTTGGGGTATGTTGATTTTGACATTGTCAAACCATGATGGTAATGAAGTTTTCCCTTACCCCAAGAATTAGTCATGTTGGAGTTAGTTTAAACAGAAGTGTTTCAAGATGCAAACCTCCACATGGGTGTTTAGAGCAGCTTATTGAATGCAGACATGCTTACTTTCACTTTTACAGTGCAGACTGAATTTTTTTCTCTCAGTTCTGTAGTAATGAAGCTTTGTGCAGTAAACATTGTATTCGACTAGAATCCACAAAGTCATTAAGCCATTTAATACACACACTCACACACACACACACACACACACACACACACACACACACACACACACACACACACACACACACACACACACACACACACACACACACACACACACACACACACACACACGCACACACGCACACACGCACACACGCACACACACACATACACACACACACACACAGACCACACATGCACACTCATCACGTGTACTTACACGCACACAGGCACACAACATATGAATGATACATTTTATACACAAGGGTATTTGCCAAATGCAGTCAGTACTTTGATGAATCCATCACTGATATGATTGACAGCTGTCACATATACAAGATATATGCATTGCATATTCTTTTTGTGAGACCTTACATTAATGCTGCTTCTTAATATTGCCGATACTTTGATTTAGTTTCATTTCAGTTTACACTATCTTTTCAAGCAGATCAATAAACGTTTAACCTTAAATGTCTGGCTCTATGCTATAAAAGGAAGGAGCCACCCTGATTGCAACTCAAGTAGATGGGGTTCAGTTAGCAACCTTTGCACTAGGGGATCCATGTAGGGAGGTAAGAGGAGTGACAGGCCATGGCCTGCTCACCTCTCCTTAGGACTTAGGAGGAAAGATGGTTGCAGGCACTCAGGTGCACACAGGGAAGTATCATTTCTCCAGTGGAGTCTAGGGAAATCACTTTCTATGCTTGAATGATGGTAAAGATGGGGGGTAAGACTACCTGCAGGCAATGTCTCTTGTGGAAGTCAGGAATGTCCAGCACAGTCAGCCCACTGCACATCTTTGTGGAGATAGGGGCATAAAAGAAAAAAAAAATCAAATCACCCCTGATGGTTGCTCAGTCTAATGTTGCTGTCGATGATACAGGAACAAATAGATCAAATGGCCAAGAAGGGGCTGATGATCTGCAGAATACCAAAAATAGTTCAATGTCAAACAGCAAGGATATCAAAAAGCAGCGTCACACTTTCTCGTGTACACTGTATGTACTTACTGAGCTTCCCTCTTCGCTGCAGTATAGTCTATCTGGATTTAAAGGTTCTGCTTTGTGAGTTTAAGTGATTAATGCTCAAAACATAAAATGTTAAACATTAATGATGAAAATCAGACCCATCAAATATGATAAATCTCAGAGAATATGGTAAACCAGGAAAAACTTGACTGAAGCTTGCAGATACCCACATTAGAAATTAGCAATCCAGCTGAGTTGTACACATTGCTGTCGGACTTTCCATACGCAAGTAAATGTTAGATAAAATCATAAAAGCAGAAGTGAGCTACAAAACAGTGACTTAAAAGAAACAGTAGCAAATTCCACCAGTGAGTGTCACATTTATTTTTCATACTGAATTATAGATCATAAAGTCTACTACTACAACTAGACAAGTTTTCACACTAAGGCAAGTCCTACTGTACCACACACACCCACACAGACACAGACCCACACACACAGACCCCATACACACACACACACACACACACACACACACACACACACACACACACACACACGTACACATACTGTGAAGTTATTTTAACTGTTGAAACAAATTGTATTACATTTCTCTGAGAATGCATGACCTCAGATTTAAAATCATTTATCAGTGCAGTTGAGGGCAGTCCTTCCAATATGGATGATACCTGCACTCCTTGCTAAAGCATGATTCTGTTTTGCTGGTTTTATTTATGTATCTGTGATAATTGTTAGCAAGTGCTGACTGTGATGTGTTCTGATGCTAATAAAGTTTTGCTGTAAAATTTTAGTTTGTTTCAGGCTTTTAAGATTTTGGTACTTCATGCTTTCATTTTAGTATGTTTGGTTTTATGTTTGTGTTGAGCTCCTGCGACCTGGTCTTATGAGGTAGCTCACAATATAACATTTTCTTTTCAGTCTGATTTAAAGATATGATTGCTAATACTCTGACTCATATAAGCATAACCTATTAATAGAAGTCCAGATGAGCAGTGAAATCGCACTTTCTTTTTCTTTCTTGACAAGCGATGTGAGCTACAAGGCATAGCAGTCACAGCAAGCAGTAGCACAACTCCACCCTAACTAAGCAATAAAAAAATAAATCATGCTAGAGAATGTTATCACAAGGCAGCAGAAATGCTGCACATTGCAGAATAATCTCAACAACAGTGTCGAGTTTCACAATTAATTTCCGCTTCAAATGTAAGAACTCATGAAAAGCAACTTTGTTGCCAAAAGCATATTACTTATTAGAAAAGCAGCCCAGTACCTTTGGAAATGCAGGCATGTATCCAGCTGCACATGAAGAGCAGAAAAGTGCTTTATTCCTTTTAATTTATTTATTTGTTAATCACGTAAACAAGCTGATCAAAGACAATGTTTAGCCACAACTTAGGCACAATGTAGTTAGAAGTGTGTGTGTGTGTATACTTTCTCTCTCTCTCTCTTTATATATATATATATATATATATATATATATATATATATATATATATATATATATATCTACTTTGATATTTTGAATACTCAAAACATCGAATGACAGCTTTGCGAGATGAAAATCATGAACCTTTAAAACACCAAACTACAAATTTTAACCAGGGCAAATAAATACTTGCCCAAACGTCAAAAAATACACACCACACTATATAAAACCTGCCTAGTTGGGGCTGTACCCCCCTACCTCACCCCCCCAAATATATATACCAACTCTTGATTGCACTACAGGGCATACTGGCAAGTGTCAAGTACCCTGGCTAAAATTTGTAGTTCAGTGTTTTAAAAGTTCACAATTTTCATCTCGCGAAACTGTCTTTGATGTTTTGAGAATTTGAAATATCAAAGTAGATCCAGATATATATATATATATATATATATATATATATATATATATATATATATATATATATATATAAAACATTTCAAGGCAACCTTAAATGAACATAGCATACTAGCTGACTGCACTTTTCACAAATGACTAAATTTAGTAACATATATATGGTGATAGTCATATGAGATAAGCCATTAAACCAAAGCAATTACAGCATGTTATCTTTGTTAAACAGTGATGCTGTAATGCAAGCTACACAGATTTTAAATCTTCATATTCAGTTCATGATCTTCATATCCAAAAATAAATGTTATAAGATTCATGTAAAGACAACACACCTAATACGTTAACTCGACTGATTAATGGCAAAAGCTATGAAATGCAAAGTTAGGGAAAAGAAGTTACCAACACAATGTACAGAACTGTGTAGCAATACTCCCCGGGATTCATGAACGCTGCGCCAGGTGGACGCATAGCGTAGGCGTTACAACGCCAAATATGGCCGCCGAGCGATTCAGGTACGATCCAATCCCACGTGCACTACCGGCGTGCGCCGGATCTGCGCCGCCTCCGGCGTAGGTATGCTAAACACCCCATGTGCGGTGTTGCACCATGCAAATGAAGGCATATAGCGATCCACGAAGTGGCGCAGGCGTAGTATAAGGGCACGGCAATGTAAACCAAAAAAAACAGTTTACATTTACCCAAACATAACATAGGAGTAACGGAAGGCCGTCAACGTCAGGTATCACACTGTTGCCATATGCCAATGGCGAAAGACACAGAGAATGTCAAAAGAAAACATGCACAACATGTAAATAATAACATAAATGGTATGTCCACAGAAACTCACAGCAGAACCCCAGGACATGTCTGCGGAAGGTGCTAAACAATGAAATAATATGACAATGTCATAAAACAGCAGTGTAATACACATCAGCTTCACAGCCACAATACACCATGGTATGCATGGAAAGCCACATCCACGGTGCAAGGGTTGCCAAGGAGTTGCGGCAGTGTTCGTGGTAACTATGAATTAGTAGTCAATGCCATGCAAATGAGGCAGATAATACTGAATCGCAAAACCCCGCCGCGTAAGGCTGTACCAAACGGGCGCAGCGGTAATACACCGAGGAGTGGCTCAGAGGGAATACATGTCACCTGCAGAGGGTGTGCCACTGTAGGAGGAAGCACATTGGAGCTCAGCAAACCTGGGCTGTACATTGCACATCACAGCTGCAGGACCGGCGTGGGGAAATAGTTGAGCTGAGAGCACACAATGCGCCGCAGAGGTGCATGTGCACGAGGATGACTACGTTCCCTTAACCCAGTCATGTGACGCTCGCCCTGCAAATAACATCGGATACAGGAAGGTGATGTTGAGAATATGAGGAAATGCGGAAGCAGTGTAATTGGAGTAGTAATGAGCAATCAACAGTAATCAACCCACGAAGGCCAATCGGCGGCAGCTGACAACTCTGCATGCAGAAACCTGCAAACGGGATAGGAGAGGCATATGAATGCAAAGAAAGTAGCGGAGGTAGCAGATTGCAAAGAGTGAAGACCTGACACAGCAGAGCCAAGTAGACAGGCAGCATAATGGCGGCGGCACACAAAACGCACGATATGCCATGTCCCAGAAACTACACATGACAGGGCTCTGCAGGATGCATGCCAGGAAATAGTAGGTGCAACGTGCAGAAACAGTAAGGGAAGGTCGAAAGCTAATCCATTGCAGGCAAGAGTAATGCAACACCAAAGGCAACAGCGTTGCAGTGCCAACGGTAAAACACGGAAGATAATCCCCAGATACGGCCGCACAGACACACCCTATGACATCACCGGGTGTACAGCACAACAGTATAAAGTGTGAATGCACACAACACACAGCCGTGTATTCCCAAACGCCGCACCATAGGTGTAAACACATGGGGACCTTTTAAAATGTACATGTTGGGTGCCGCCGTGGCCGTGATCCATCAGCATGTGTTAGAGACAGACAGAGTTGTGGAGGAGGGTGCCGACAACTACCGTAGGCCTCAGAGGAGAAGGAGAGTGTTCAGACCAAGGGTAACCTACCAGGGGCTACAAGACCTGGAGATAGTAGAGCGTTACAGGGTGGATAGGGACACGTTACAGCAAATAGTGGAGCTGTGCCGGCCACGCCTGAGAACAAGAAACAACAGAGGGGAGCCCATCCCAGTGGACACAAAGGTATGTGTAATCTTGCAAATACTGGCCACAGGTACCTTTCAAAGGCCAACTGGGGATATAATGGACATCTCACAGGCATCAGCATCCAGGGTACTACACCAGTTTCTGGATGCCATGTTACCACATGCCAATGAGCATATATACTTCCCCAGATCTCAGGAGAAGTTGGCTAGCAATATGTGCCACTTCCACCGTGTGGCACAATACCCGGAGGTACTGGGTGCGATAGACTGTACTCACATACAAATCAAGTCAGCACCTGGGGAGCAGGGTAGACGCTACATAAACCGCAAGGGATTCCCCTCCATCAATTGCCAGGTCGTGTGCAATGTGCAGGGCATTATCATGGATGTGTGTGCTGGCAGCCCTGGAAGCTACCACGACTCCCATATCTGGCATGCCTCACAGCTGTACCAGGTATTCGCCAGGGGGGACATCCCACAAGGCCACCTTGTGGGGATGCTGGCTATGCACTGGAGCCGTGGATGATGACTCCCATCAGAAATGCACACACACACATGCAAGAACGCCATAATGAGGCACACGCACAAACCAGAATAATCATAGAGCGTGTGTTTGGGATGCTGAAATCACGGTTCCAGTGCTTGGATACATCCGGTGGAGCCCTGCAGTACTCTCCAGGCACATGTGCCCACATATTCATAGTATGTGCCATGCTACATAATATGATCCTGCGGAAGCAGCTGCTGCAGGGACATAATGGTGAAGGGCCACAAAGCCCACCACAACTGCCAAGGCCAGTCCAGGCACAGAGGGTTCAGGACCATGAACACACTGTGCCAGCCCCAGTAGGCAGATGGAGGCATACCCAATATGCCTATGCCCTGGCAAAGAGGGAACGTATAGCACATACTCTGACAGTGTAGGCCCCATGGACTGACACCTCCCTATCTGCACACATAGTGAAATGGATGGCACACAAACATGGCCACCCGTAAAGTGTACCATATGGGTGGCCCCATGTGTGACTCCAACATAGGCAGCACCCAAACACTGTACACCCAACAGCCAGCGGAGCATGGAACGCCAACACCTGAACCGTACGCGGGTCCTACAGCAGACAGCGTTGCTGTATGCTGCCACGTTCGCCGCAAGGTGTATACATATAGACATGTAGATATGTGCATATAAAGATATGTAGATAGATATAATTACATATATAGAAATATATGTACACATATACATATAAGTACTACAGGTAAGACAGGGAATCAGAGGGATGTAAGGTGACAGAGAAGTAACACGCGATATCTGTACATAGTATACATAGTGAAAGACAACCTGAGCATCCGGGAGGTTTAACAGAAGAGGAAACCGCCACCCATGGAAAGGTCAACATACCGAAATGCATAACCGCGAGTCGGAATGATCGCCAGGCCACAGTACAGTAACAGTACATGCGCGGGTAATACTATGATGATATGAGAGGGGAGGTAGACACTGCCGCCGGTGATGTGGCCCACGCAGGTACTGTGTGCAACCGTCCCTGTGACTGCCGCAGTATGTGTATGTGTGCGTTGAGGGTGCCATGTGTTTCGCTGTGCGAGTGTAATGTGTGCCTCTGTAAAATGTGTATGTTGGTGCCATGTTAGAGGCGGAGTGGAATAACATGTGTAGGCATACAGTACACTAGCCACAGGCATATGTACACCAGTAGTCCCAAAGTAGTACTGAGAGCCCCACCCTGGCTAGGCGTGTGGCGACGTATAATGATGCAAAGTGAAAATGTCCCAGAATGTACCACAGGAATATACCCCACATGAAATGGAAAGGACGTATGTACTAATCATGACCGTATGTATGACACCGATATGCTAATTGCAAAACGATACGTCGGCAAAGTCACACAGCAATAGGTATGTACCGCGGAAATACGCATGTGCTACCCCGGTACTGACCGTGGCCACGTATCGGCCCGTAAACACCGCTGTGTGTTCTACAAGTGTCAAACAAGCAATCGCCACCTGAATAGGTGGCAACCACTGGCAAACAGGCCATCCCAAGTACAGGACCACAATGACTGTAAATATCTGGGACAGAATGACAAGGGATAGTCGTCACGTACAAACAAGCGCAGATATACCACCGATGTGACGGAGGAATACATGCAGGAAGCACACACGCAGGCGATACCAACACCACATGACAACAACACAACCTACACTCCCAGAACAACAGACAATTAACTGTCAACTCCCCAGGCAGGGATGGAGCACACAGACAAGCATACCGTGTATGTAGAGATGCAAGGCCCACAACCCGTATCCGTCACCTACAACCTCCGATATTCCCCATCGCACATATCAAAGGGATACAAGCCGTAATAGCAGCACAAACATACAGGCAGTCAATGACAGCTGCATAACCGCAACATCTCACGTGGGAAACACTATCAACAGCGGATGCATACTTGCATCCGTTGTTTAAAGGAATCCAACAGCTATGTTACACATCCGAATGCAAAACACTATCAACAGACGCCGTCAGGACAGGGACACCCACATGTCGAACATAATACCATACCCAACACACACAATCCACGGCTAACACCACTGCAAAATGTACCTGTCGCCACACATAGCGGCTGCAGTTACACATAACATAACACAATACAGACCATCTCCATGAAGGTAGGGCAAATAGCCAACGCCCAGGTGAGGAATGCAACCATACCCTAGTTACAACGCGTAATGTACGAATGGAGTAGATGCAGAGGTGATATGCGCACAAGTGCACACTGAGGAACAGCTATTGGTGTGATGAACCCACATGTTGCAGGTATCGACAGATATAAGGATGACTCCCAGGATATTCAAACCGTATGCTCATACCGAACCAGTACTCTACAACGGAAAGAGTAACAAATAGGAATACCGATACACGCAACGAAAAACGGAACGAAACACTGACAAGGTATGTAGAACCCACGATATGTATGGGTGTGTAACGCATGATGTGTATGACGAAGCTGTACTGTATGTGAATGGTGTTTGTAAGTAATGATACTTGTCCATAATGCAGAGAGTGGTGAAAGGTGGTTATGTAGTGCTATCCTGCTGAGCATACCAACGACTGTGGACACCGTGTGCACAGCAGTGGGACATCATGTACACAGCCAGGATAACACAAGGGCTGCCACAGGGGGGCATAACAGAGAACAATGCCACACCACGCCGATGCTGGCAGTGGATGGCCAACAAGGAAGTGCCATAGCAGGGGATAGGACATGTATGTATACTGTCACAGCACACATGTGTATGGGCATATACCGTCAATGTCATACGTAATGTGCGCCCGGCGTGCACGTATGCCTTGCAGTAGGGGATACTATGTCAACTATGTGTAATGTAAAGCTGTCATGGTGGATATGACAGACATCATACACAGTATCACAGGCATATCATGCATAATGGAGTTATTGCCTATTGGTATGTACAATAACAGGATACATATGGCCTGTAGATATGGGACAGAGTAGTAGCATAATAGCCATCCGAAATGGAAGGAACACCAAGTAACCATGGCCAAACGATCTGTAGCAGGTGCAATGTGGGCAACAATGAAGTCCGGCAGGTCCATGTGTAAACACATGTGCAGTGTACACAGTAGTGTCACCTCCCCATGGTAGTGTCCAGTGAACAGCAGAGGTGGGTGTCAACTGCATGTCTACACAGTACTGCTGCTGTGGTGGTACCATGACTACGTGTCACTCAAACAGCAAGGGAGCTATCACATGAACAGTGCCACTGTGTGTCCCTGTGGGATGTGCACAGGACCTATGTTCCACAGCATGGTGTGTGTTGTGTCTGCGGAAGTAACACAGAAGCCCAGCCCATGCAATGTGGCATGTGTGCACATATCCATGAGTGGTCCGTTCACACTGCCCACTGCAATTGCCATGTATGAGTACTACATGCATCAGTAATGCAGAGGACATGGTCCATGTCAGAGCAGAAGACACCCCTGTGTATGTGGTATGCAGATGTGTACAGATGTGTTTTCCGTCTGTCAGCCGCATATGTAAACTGTCTGAGCCTGGTACACATCATGGCATGACAATGCTGTGCCATGTAAAGTCGTAGCCATTGTGGAAGGTACACCATGAATGTGGTATTGTAACCTTGCCCGTGTGTAGATGTGTGTATGCCACAGGTACAATGGCTACCTATGTACCAGCATCACACACAGTACAGATAGGTGTGGCCCTGCAGATGTGTACCCATGCCACAGTGGAATACAGTAACCACAGCACCATGTGGGGCATTTGTGTGTACAGCAACCATGTACAATTTGATATGCATGTATGGGGACAGTATCCATGTGATACTCAGTGGATGAATGTTGCTATGCAAAGGTGATGTGCATGCACCATGTGTCATGCATCCTGATGCCATGACACCCACATGATGTATCTGCCACACCGACACCCGTATGGTTGTTATCAGTATGAGCTGGTGGAGCTATAATGGTGCCAGGTATGTAGATGTGGGATATCTAGGCATGGACAGTACTCTGTGACAGCATGTTGTGTATGTAAGCAAATAGTGAACATGAGGGGCCCCATGACTGAGGACTGTGTAATGCCATATGTACCTGACATGTAGTAGGTAGCATGATATGCTTGCACCACTGTGTGTCCTGTCCAGGAGTCATATAGCCTAACATCCTGAGACACAGGGTATGATGTGCAGGTGGATGTGTACGTTGCCAATACCAGAACGTGGAATGGTGCTGAAGGGCAATGTGAGGACAATGTCTGATCTGTTGCCCTCTGTACCACACCAACCACCCATGCAATGGTATGACAGGTGGCCAGCATGTGTATGTGGCGTGCTGTGGCACACAGAAGCCCAACAAGGGTGCCAGTAAAGGCATGGAGGTCATCAATGAGTGCGTGAAGCACGTTTGTGAGGATGTGCCCCAGTGCCATACAGAATGGTCCAGTCATGGGTGTACGAATGCAGTCCCACACGTGCAATGCAGTGCCACCCATGTGTAGTGCGATAGATGCGGCAGTGTGACGGTCAAGGTACACAATGTCCGACAACAGGCTAGCAGTGAATTCAGTGGGCTGGTGTGGAGACACATACCAAACAGGTTGGCGGGACATAACAGCTAGGGAGATCGGAAGGTGACATTGGGACAGTGTCTTAGGACATAACGTGTGCATGGCAGTACCATGTATGTGTCCACAGGGACACTACGATGTCCATGTATGGATTGCAACCCTGTAGTGAGTGAGAGTGTGTATTGTTGGTAAGTACACCATTGCCTGGCATGTTGCCAACATTATCTCAGTCTGCAATGCCTGGGTGACTGTTGTATGACATCGAATGTGGATGTAGCCAAACAACACAGACATACCACCACACTGCCTGAGGACCCACACTGCAATGTGCGGCAGTCATGTGTAGGTAGCTAGCCCTGGAGCACGTGATGGACCACGAGGACCCACCATGGCTGTCAAGTGATGCACCCCACACATGTGAATATACACCACCGTGCAACAGCCTGCACATGTGCCCATACAGCAGATGTGCATGGAACATGACCACCACCATGGCGTCTGTGAAAAGGCCAGTACCGCCATGTCTCTGTGTGGAATAGCATGGTCCCTACCATTGCGTACATGCTACGGAAGTGCACTGTGGTATGTGTCAGCATAGTTATGTACACTGTCCATCTGCTGGGGTGCCATGCCATTAACAACCCCTGTCAGCAGACGTCAGTAGTACTGGCTGTAGAACACATGTTCCATGTATGCTGCGATGGGTGTGTGTCCAGGGTGTGGCTAGCAGGGCCGTGAAGCATATATGTTCATCTACCAAAGGGGGGATAACCCCAGGTTTAACACACCAGACACATGGAGGTATTGTGCATGCTGAGGGTAGTGTAGGTATGGTATGTGTTGTGTAATGTGTCACCCAGCTAGGTGGAGTGCATGCCTCAAGCATGTGTGGGTACATGGGTGTCCATTCTAGGGAAGTGTGGGTTGCTGTCAGCACATGGCAGTATCAGCTGTCTGAGGCCCAATGTACAGTATGACAACACAGACAGCATGTAACCTGTGGTGTACAATGTAAGCTCTGTTGCGTGTTACAATGTGTCTAGCGGTCACAAACATGGGTATCTGAACATGGAGCACCTATGATGCATTGTGTTCGGCAAATATCCAGTATGTGTGCAAAACACTGTGTGATGTGGGATCCCCTCACCTGTGTGTGTTGCAGTCCAGGTATGTGCCTGGGAGGTATGATCCGTGTACAATCTGTACTTGCAGGTGTGCTGTGCAGAGCATGGAGGCAGGTCCCAGGCACTGCAGATAAATGTGAGTGGTGCACTAGTGTGTGTGCCTTGCTTGTGTGCAGCACAGTGGAAGGTGCAAGCATTGTCCCACATGACCCCATGCCGTGCCTGCCTGTTACAGCCCTGCTGGAGACAGTCATGTGACACCGCCACAGAGGCAGTATAGCATGTGAAGATGTACATGTGTGCTCCACACCCCAGGCAGATGTCCGCAGGTCATGTGTGCCACAGCAGTGTGGTCGACCAGGACTGTCATAGTGGTCAGATACCACATGCCTGTATAAGTACAGTATGAGCATAGTCAACAGTTGCAGTGACAGAGTAGGTCAATGTACAGTGTCCCTGTGTTCAGACCACTGCCTACTGTACACTTGGCTAGACACACACCCAGAGGGTGAATATACCGGTGAGCCATCACATGTCCCAGTACACGTAGCCTGTGTAATGCCATCACAGGGCGGTCACAATAACATGTTGTATGACAGATATGTTGTACCAGGTGATGTGTCATGTGTGCATATGTTGAGTTGCACAGCCGTTCACACGTCCGCAACATATCAGTGCATGATGCCTAGTGTAACATGATGTGTGGAACTGCACTGTGATCCACAACAGGGTCATCTGAGACAGGTGTGATGTGAATGGTGTAACCCATGGTTCCACGGGATATACACTGGTGCTGTTGGCTGCCATACTGGGGGCCACCAGTGGTGCCTGCAGTGGTCATACAGACATACTGCATACATTGTTCTGGCAGGAATGTCCATTGTTGTAGATGATGTGTTACTACGTGAAGGTAGGTGTGTGTTGTGAATGTTACCCATCCAGATGTGACCATCAGGTGCAGTCATGGTTGTCGACAGCATCACACCCATCCACAGCTGTCAGAACCCTGTCCCCAGAATGGGTGTCAGCCGCCCTCGTACTGTGTGACCTATGTGCAGATGGCGGAACACCTCCTACTGGCTGGCTAACAGTGTCATCTAGGAAGGCTATGTGATGGCTGGAATATGCTGTTATAATGTATAATGCTGGTATCCCAATGAAGTACATGGAATCACACACAGTAAGCCATGGCTGGCATGTAAACCATGTACAACAATGACTGTGTGACAGACACAAACAATGCGGAGCCATGTTGAACATGCACCCATGAGAACACCAAATGAGGTATGTTGCACATATCGATGTACAACTGTCAGCTATGGGCACAGCATGGATGCAGACGCATATCCCCCACAGGCAGTACCACACCATGTAGGTAGGGGGGCATTGCACGACTACATGTGACAGTTGCTGTACCGCCACATGTACTGCATATCTGTCATGTAGGGGTAGCAGTGATACGTGACTGTTGGACATGCCTGTACATATGACCATGTCCCACAGGATATGTGTTACGTGTGTACAACACGTGTTGTACCGTCATCAAGCTGTGAAGTGTATGGCTGCCAGTGTACCTGTGTGACATGTTCTGCAATGGGTGCAAAGGTACGCAGTAGTGCATTGCATGCCCACATGCCCCACACAGGTGCATAGCCTGAACATACAATACAAAGAGGGTGTTGGATCATAGCAACCCACAAGAGGAGATGGGTATGGGTGGCAACCCACTACCACCTGTCTGGGTAAGGTGTGCATGTCCATGACACATTAGCACCCGAGAAGCTAGCAGTACAGCAGTACAGGGTGGCATGCATATATGTTCACTAATACTCCTGTGTGTCCCACCACTGGCCTGTGGACAGACAGACACCAACACAATGTGCAGCATTGACATGTGCACAGCACATCACCGCTGGCTACTGTAGAACAGGCTTACTGTGTAGACATGTGCACAGAACATCTGCGCCAGCCACACTCAAACACGTTATGTGTTGAACCCCACCATTATTGTAGCCCATGCCACAGACAGATGTTCACGCATCTGTGTATGTACGTCTGGGAATGTCCCTGGCCTAGCAGTATAGCTGTGTCAGTGTTGCGAACAACATACTGAATGGGCTGTGTGTGTGAGGTGTGCATCATACGTGTATGGTCCGATGGATGATACCATCAGTGCCCCTGCTATGTGAACATCCCTGTCCCCATACATGGATACCTATGCTGTGCCCAACACCACGGTCCCTGTGGGAGGGATGGCGCTGTGTGGTGCACCAGCTGACATGGGGTGGCAGCAGGCACTGGATGTAGACATATGTGGTACCCATGTCAGGCCAGGCAACCATCCATGTGCACGGGATAGCAGTGTGTGGGCACATACAGCACTGTGTTGAACAATATCGCAGCACATAGCACCTGTCAGGGGTAATGTGTATGCATGGATGTGCGATACCAGCATGCACCATACACCCCCCCACCAAGCAGCATGCTGCCTACCTTGCAGAAGGCCATTGTCCACACCATGATGATAGACATGTGTAATGTCCATATACACATAGCAATGACATATGGAATGGACAGCCATCCTGCCAATATCAGTACCCCCCAGGTGGGACACATCCCTGTGCCATGTATGTGACATACCCTGCTATACCATGCAGCCCTGCCCATCAAGGCTGCACGTGCTATCACAGTTATTCATGGTGCAATGGACAAATGGCACTTGCACTATCAACCGTCCAGAGCAGTAATGTGGCACTGATGCACCCTGTGGTGTCACAGGTGCTGTGTGTTGGTGTGTACAACGTGCGCGCGCACATGCTATGCATGACCTTCCCTGCTAATGTCATATGGTTACACAATGTCCCATGTGTATCACATGTGCAATACAGGTGAGCCGTGGCAGGTTGTCCAACACCCGTACAGTGCTGTGTAGATGTACATGGCACAACACATGCATGTACAGGTGTCCATGTGTATGTGTGCAGTGCCACCACTGCCGTTCATAATGGCTGCGTACGTGATGCCTAGTGACATATACACAGCATCCAGGTGAACAGTAGAACTGTGTGCACATTGGGACACGTGCCAACTGGTATGAACACAGGTGCAGGCAGGTACACATGTCCACAGCAGGTTACCATCAACATGGTGTGTGTACAGTGTGATGAGTTGACACACAGATATGATATGATACCCACTGCTTAATGGTGTGACGGCAACACGTCAGCTGTGTCAGTGCCATGATGCATCGCAGAGATTACTGTGCAGATGTCGTACATGTCATAGCAATGTATGTCCAGCGGTATGCCAGTACATCAGTGTAAATGTGACCTGTCACCATCATTATGTCTTACAGATAATGCCACATTCCTGGCTGCCAGCCTTCAGCCGCCAGGAGGATGACGTAATCATACCGTTGCTCCATGACAACTATGACCTGCTATTCAGCCATGTTCCACAGCAAGCACAGCAGCGGGATGACCTGTGGCAGGATATGCGCAGGAGGGTGAACAACGTGGGTGGCAACAACCGCACCTACCAGCAGATATGCCGACACTGCACAGACCTAATACGGCATGCGAAACAGCGTGCCACCGCAATCGCCAGAGAACAAGGTGGGACAGGTGGTGGGCCACCAACCCAGCACCCACTCACACACGGAGGAGCTCCTGGCCAGTCTGGGGACACCCAGGGAACATCATGCAGAAACACTCGCTGCCATCGTGGAGGTGGGTGTCTCCCAACCAATGAGCCTGGAGCTGCCTGGTAAGTCAGTCTTGCATGTGTGTATGATAACTGACGTAGGTGTGGGTGTCACAGTACACCACATAATGTACCAACACATGCCAGGTATATGGCCACACAAGCTGCATACTACAGTATGCTACGTTGTGTTTGCAGACATGTGCATAACACATGCTACCACACAGGTACATGATGTGACATGCACAGTGCTTACTGTGGCTACAGTAATGGATAATGTGTATACTGTTGTGTCGCCCTATACAGGTACCTCTGGCGTGTCGCACAGCCATGGGTCCGTCGCAGGTGAGACTGTTGCTAGTAACAGGCATGTTACAGTGTATAGATATTCGCCATGTGGCCAGGTATGACATGCACACCTGGGTCTGCTCCAGTCACGGTATACAGGTTGCACCACCTGACACACACGCCACCCATGTACAGTAGATACAACCGTTAGTATACACCGGCATGACACCACATAACCCATCGGTGTGATATGTGCAGTCAGCTATGCATACAATGGTGGAGGTGTTCTACAATGGCTGCATATGTAGTATGCATCTGAATGCCATTTGCGGTATGCACACAGTACCACATAGTGAGCTGTGATCTGGCCAGCACACAGGTGTTACCAATGTGACCTATGCCCCTGCATTGTGTGCACATGTTGTGACATGGCACATGACATGTCCCATGCACGTGGTGTTCTGTCTGCAACATTGTCACACCATGACATGACCTACGCCCGACATAGCAGACATCCACACTGTCTGCATAGCCCTCAGGATTGTGACACCTCAGACTAGTATGGGTGTATGTCACATGGGCCACCACAGGGATGTGTACACGATGCCCATCACACACAATTGTCCATGACCCAGTCAAACATGGCCATGGGTGATACCCACAGGCATGTTGCCACACAGTACATCTGGAGTGGGTAGTCACCGTTGCACTTTGTCCACACATAGTGCGATCATAGCTGTAGTGGACCACCTGTACATCTGATGTGGTACACCAGACAACCGCAATGCCTGTCTGCAGCCACTGGAGGTGCCACCAATGTCTACCATATATGTGCTGTGGAACAGCATGACTGTGTTGCAGACATGGCAATGCAATGCGTCCATGTTACGCATCGCACAGAAACATACCTGTGTCTTGCTGCCATGCAGTGGCACAGTGCCTGTACTCCCCACTGTATAGCTATGTACACAGCTCACACCAACCACACCTGCACAGACATCTTTGTTACACATGCATTCTATCTGTAGCCTGTACACATAACACTGCACTGTGACATCCAGTTTGATGTGGTGCATGTGGTGGGACACCATTGTCACATGTCCACATGTTATCGCACATGTTGGCGGAGTACATGACAAAGTGACGCCAGCCATGTGTACTGTTAACCTGCCTGTGGCCACACGGTGTATCACGGTGATGCATGCAAACTACCATGAATGTGTGTACTGCATGCCTACTGAAATGACACCTGCTTGATGTAGTGTGCACCCCAGGGCAGTATGCATACTACCACTATTAATGTCTGGCCTGCATTCACTGAGCTGTGGTGTGGGAATGCTGCATGCCATCTGCAATATCACATGCATGATGTGTCTGCATGTGTGTGTGTCTGCGTGTGTGTGTCAGCGTGTGTGTGTGTGTCTCTGCATGTGTGTGTCTGCGTGCGTGTGTGTGTCTGTGTGTGTGTGTGTGTGTGTGTGTGTGTGTGTGTCTGCATGTGTGTAATGTATCTTACAGTATGTCTTTGTATTCACAGGTGGTGTAGGTGCGTTCCCCTCCTGCGGTCCATCTGATGCTAGTGTCCCCACAGATACTAGCGGTGATGACCATATGCATGAGGCACAGGCAGGGTTGTCAGGGGCAGAAGCTGTGCCATTGGTTAACATCCCACCTATGTCCCCTTCATCTCCACACGGTTCTGATGCCGACACATACCACATCACCGTTGCCCATAGAGGAAGGACAGTCAGCATCTGTTGGCATTGAGCAGGAATGTGTGGTGGCTACAGAAGGTGCGGCTACACACCATGTTGCCAGTGTAATGACTGGTGATGTGCCACACAGGCATGTGGCTGGTGCTGCTCGTAGGAGGAGCTCTGGTAGACATGCACCTGCTGTACAGGGTGCAGCAGCTGGTATCACCAGACGCATGTTCCAGACTGTAATGGTGGCACAGGCACGTGCTGAATGGCAGAACCAAGAAGGGCAGAGGCTGCAGAGGGCCGCAATCCATTCCCTAAATGAGAACATCCAGTCATTGGCGAATGCTCAACAGCAGCTTGCTGATGTTCTGGATAGGCGATTAGGTGAGATGGTTGGAATCCTCGACCGAGGCATGTCAATCCGTGAGCGTGAGCTGTCTGTGCTGGAACACCTGGTAGGGGTGAGGCATAGGACACGTGGCCGTAGGCCAGCAACACCACCTAGTGTAGGTCGACGTGTGCGTGCCACCTGTCATGCCCACTCACACAGTGCCGGTAGCAGCAGCAGTGCAGCTGGTGCTACACCAACCACACCAGGACACAGCAGGCCACGTGGACGTGGCCCTGGCCGGTCCCAGCGTGGACATGGTTCCAGCAGACATGTGTCATCGGAGAGTGGCCACTCCATACCTCCACCCGGTAGTGCCCATGCGACCCCAGGCAGGCACGGGTCACGTGGCCGCAGACGGACACAGTGAGCCATACAACCTGCACTGTACAGTCTGGGGCTGCCAAGTATACCCCATGTAGGCATCACAGATGGCTGAACTGTGTACACACATACCCACACACAGCAGACACAACTGTAGGGCTCCACCACATCCACATGCATTCTGCACAGTCATGCCCAGTAAATGCACTGGCCCTTACACACACACATGATGTCATCCATTGGTACAGCCTATGCCCCTGGCACACATATCACCCTGTGCATATGATGAAGCCTCTGCCGCAGCACTGTCATCCACACCATCAGTGCACGGTTATGCAAATATATTCTGATGCACAGGGTGGACAAGTTAGTGAGAGGTGTATGTGATACCTGTGTCCGCATAGTGCGTGATGTGTATGTTGCAGTGGTTGTGTATGACAGGTGACAGGTGCGTATGTGACATGGGTTGTGTACTGACATCATGCAGCAGACATACCATGTAGTGCAGGTGCAGCATACATTGAGCTGTGTACACGGTATGTGTGACGGTTACATGTGTAGCACCATGTTGGTTCTGTTAACCTGTATGCCTCATATGGTGTACTTGCATGTGCCTACTGGGAGCACTGTTATCAGTCCCCCACGTGTAGCTGTGGGTTACCCACAGGCACATCTGGCAATATCAGCATACCACAGGTACCCGCAACCTGCATGGACTCCTACATAGGTACATAGGTGCATAGGTACATACCAGGCTATGTGCCCTACGGCATGTGTAAGCCTAGCCAGAGTGTGTGTGGCTTTCACCACCCCTTAGGATGAGGATACTATATCCATTGGTCCGCTGTCCCTCTGTCCAGCAGTGACACAGAGATGATGCCTGGCGCATACCTACGATCACCCATCCACACGTCAGGATTACTCTTGGACAGAGTCAGTGAAGGGCTCTGCTTCACATGGGCTGGGAATCTTTTCCATGTTGTAGGGGGTCTCTGGGCGATGACCCTGTCCCTCCAGCACGTCCTATTTATGTCCATGTTGAGGTTTCTGTCAGTTGCTTCTGTGCCCGTGGTTGTTTGGAGCCTAGGAGGTGGAACATGTCCATGTCACCCAGGTCGGACATGGCCGTGTATGTCAGGCACAGATCACCTCAGAGCAGACGGTATGAGAAGGTATACAGCTGGAGTCCCCTCAGTCGGGCAGCGTGTGACATATGTTTCAGCACCTTTATCCCTGTGTTGTGGAATGTTTGAGGTCCTTCCGAGTGCTGCAGGTGTCAGGTTAGGTACATTCCAAATGTGGCGTTGTACCCAATCATTGGTCTGATGTGTGAAGAGTACAGGGTACAATGACCTCCCCTGATGTGGATGTGAATCCCTTCATGACCAGGTGGGCACAGTGGAATGTCTTCCCAACCACATTGGCAATGTGAGTGTCGAGAGAGGTTACCGACAGGTTTGGTACCCATGTCCCTGATCACGTCCACCATGTTTAATGGATTACCACCTATATGGTAATTCAGGGTGAACATGTCTTTCCCAAAGGGTAGGTCTATACCTTCCCTGGCATGTAGCATCAGGCCATGGCTCTGGCACCAGTTATCCATTTCTATGAGACCCCAGGTGGATGTCCGTGTCTGATGGGGTGTTGAGTATGGTGGCGGTGTGCAGTCATCTGCATACCTTGTCTGCCACAATCCCCTATGTTTGCATGCACATTGGAAAGTTGAATGCCGAACAGGAGGGGGCCCAGGACTGAGCCCTGTGGGCCACCACTCAGGACCAGCTTGGAGTCTGACATGGCACCAGGAACACAAACCCTGTGGGGTTTGACCTCCATCCAGTTGGCAAACCATCGTGTGACATATGTCTCTACATCTACGCTGGTGAGCCTTTCTATGATGCCCACGTGGAGTGTGGTTTGAACGCTCCCGCCAGGTCATGGTAGTCTGTGCAAACCGACGTACCCCATCAATGGCCTTAGTGACTCCTCCAAACAGGTCGACCAGGTTTGGGAGGCAGGATCTGCCCTTGACTAAGCCGATGTGGGTATGTTCCGGTATTTGCCGTACACCAATGTCTTTATTTATGGGCTCCAGTATGGACCTCCCCACAGCTTTGCAGACAAGGCTTGTCAAGCTGATAGGGCAGGGATGTATAGAGTCCATAAGAGCACTACCCTGGTGTAGTGGGACCACAGTTGCCATATGCCATCCATCGGAGACGTAGCCCGTAGTAAGGCTAAGATGAAACAGCAGCCTTATGTGCGGGGTGAGGGCCTCAATGAGGTTGTGTAGCACACAGCCGGGGACACCATCTGGTCCCATTGATGCTGTGTTCACTGCTTAACAGATATCAGCTCTCTCCTGGGCATACGGGATGTTTGGGAGGCTAGACTCTGGTGGGATGGATACGTCCCCTCTTGGGGGGGGTAGATGTATGCACGGAACCTGTCCGCTGGTTTGTTGGCAATGTCTGTGGGTTCAGTGATCATTGTACCATTCTGGAGTAATTCCGAGCATAACTGTGTGCTTCCACCCATGTTCCTACCATAGCTAAGGAAGGCCTTATGGTTGTCTTATGTGTCCTTTGCAGTACCAGTCCCACAGGCGGCCTTGGATGATTGTATGAGTGATCGTATGTTAACGCCGGTATTAATCAGTGATGCCTTCCCTGGTACTGATATTGCTCTGTCATGTATTAGCTTTCAACTCTTGTTGTACAGTTTGTCAATGGCTGGGGTCCACCAGACCATGTGCCTGCCTTTGGTGGACAAGGTCCTGATGTTATCAGGATCGCTTGGTGCAGACATTCCTGGGGTGCTCATAGAAGGCATTTGTAAGGGTTTCATCAGTGTGGCCTGTGTTTACCACTGGCATGGAGGCCTTGTAGGGTACCACACCAGTCGTATGACGTGTGTGGTTCGCTGTGGAGAGGTCTTCACTGTGGTCTCCCATGCCGGTGTTGGGTGCAGGATGCGGATCTCCAGTGAGTTCACTATATGGTCTGACCTCACCATTGAGGGATGTACATCCTGTGTGGAGCATGTCGTCCCCATGTGTGATGATCAGAACTAGTATAGTTCCCCCCCTTGTGGGTATGGTGCATGGTTGTTCCACAGCATTCAGGTGTATGAACACCTGGAACCTTTGGTGTAGGGTGTTGTGTCCTGGGTAATGTTCCCGGTCTATGTATGGGTGGTTGATGTCACCCAATATGACGGTGTTGTGAGAGCATTCATACTCACCAGTGTCTTCAGGAAGGCTGTGCAGGTATCCTGGGTTTGGGAGGGTGGTCTGTAGCATGCAACAAACTGTAGGGCAGTCCTACCCATGGTTAATTGCACCTGGATATTCCCCGCTGCTACGTGCATTTCTGCCAACCTGGAGGTGTGTGTATCCTTCATGGAAATGGAGACTCCCCTCCTTCTGTGTTAGGTCCGGGTTATGGTCCTGAACGCGTGATATGGGGTATGACCTGATAGTGCTGGGGTGCTCTCAGCAGCCCTGAACAATGTTTCAGTCACAGCACTGACATCGATGTCCTCCATACTGAGGAGGGCATTTGAGGGTGTGCAGCTTGGGCGTAGACCACTGGCACTGAGCAGTATTACCCTGTCTGTTCTCCAGGTTTGTAGTGTAGGGTGGTAGGTTTATCATTCCAGCCTTGCCTGCAGTGGGCACTGTGGGGTGGCAGGTGCCTTAGCCAAACCCTTGAAGACCAGGGGCGACAGGTGCGAGCCATCCCTTGCGAAGGGGCGTGGCGTGCCAAGCATGTCATCCCAGGTATGAGGAATCTGGATCCCCTCAGACTGACACTGGTAACCAGGCACATTATCAAGGGTGACCACTTGGAGCCAGTATAGTGGCATCATACTTGATGAGGGTGGGATACTGCCCAGGGTCAGGGACATGCTGGCCTGGGCTACACAATCTGAGTGGCCCTCTATGTCTCCTTTAATGTATCCCAGGGTGGTATGTCTCCAGTCGTTGACACCAGCATGGGCAATGACCGCGTCATACCTGTACATGCTGCGGAGTGACCTGAGTGCGTGTGTTATGTGGCAGATTCCAGCGCCCGACAGGCAGCCTACTGTGATCATTCCCTTGTTCAGTCTGGTGGGTGGGACGTCGGTGTGTCTGACAGTGGCGTCACCCATTACAAGTGTGTCTGGCATTGTGTGTGTTGCCTTTGGGGCTCTGACTGTTTAGCACACTGACGTTGAGAACTATGTGTTGCATGTCCTATGTCTTGTGGAGGCAGTTGCTTGGGTGTCTGCTTCAGAGGGCTCGTTAGGTTCGTGACATGTTTTAACAGTGCCTCCAGGTATGTCTTAGTGTGTTCATGTGTTTGATTAGCATTTGCGATAGTCACATGTGACACTGGGTTTGTGGTGTGCATGGTGTCCTTCCCTTCCCGTTTGGTCTTGCCGGTCATGGTTTGAGAGAGCACAGCCCCTGTCTGGCTATATAGTTGCATCTGTCACATGTATTATGTTCAGTGGGGGAGGTGCGGCTTGTCCGTGTCCATGAGGCACCTGTAACAGTGCCCAGGACGCCCAGATTCACCATCTGAACAGGAGAGGTCACTAGCAATTGACCCTTCGACATGCCAGAGAACGTGAATGCATTTGCTGTGTAACTGGGTCAGAAGGCACCTATAGGGAAGTGGGTACACAAGGGGATTCTAGGCCAGTGTAGTACTCCATTTAGTATACATGTACTTTACCTATGTAGGAATACTATGGGAGCAGGTGCAGAGCTTTTGTGATATAGAGAACAGACAGTCGGGATTGCAAGAAGAGAGGTTATACACATAAACCTGCGGAGCACGGAGCCAGATACAGTGTAACGTTGCTTACATGGTACATGACGCACATGTCCACACATATACTGCACCTGACGCCTGTGGTCGGTGCCACAGGCTACGGTGGACAGAGACATCACATACATGGCATGACACAGTACAGGTATGGTGACATTCTGCAGGTGTCGTACGCAGTGTGCTGGCTACTGACCGCAGGTGTCACCTGTCAGCTGTGGTGCACAGTGTGCAGCAGTCGGATGCTGTACCGGTACAGGAATATGTCCGCAATCGCGGTGCGTACACCTCTATGGCACACACCCCATTGTGTGCAGATGGGGACACCTGTCTGTGTGGTCAGCACCCTCACAAGACAATGCACCCACGCGCCATGTCACAGGGGGTGGTCTTGCACAGGTGGCCAGTAAGGCTCACAGGTATGGCATTGACAGGGCTGTACAATGCAGCACCAGTACGGGATGGTCACCCTGTGTGGTCAGTGTCCAGTCACAACACTATATCTGCATACACCCTCACAACAGGCAGCAGACATACACACATGTTGACACACTGACATGGTGGTGACCACACATGTCAACGGAGGGATGACGTGTTGCATGTACTGCACCATCCACATCCATGCACCCCACACTGAGGTAGGTACAGATCTCTACCATGGTGTACAGTGATGTGTGGCACGTGGCACATAGTCCCTCGATCTGTGGCATACATGGGCACACATTCCTGCACACATGTTGGTGCTAGGAATGCCACACCCGCTATATGGGATATGTGCAGGCGTGCAGCGGTATGTAGTGCATCCTGCGTACTACCACTGTATCTGGCAGCTGTGCCAATATTTGCACTTGGGAGGTGGTAGGGGTTACAGTGGCCATGTGACATATGGTCGATGACGCATGGCCGATGGGTATGCATTATGGCAGCGCTGTCATGTAAAGGTGACATAGCAGACTGTATGCACATGGCAGGGTAGGATGGTGTGTGACACACCTGTGACCAGCACCTGCACACATGCATGTGGACAGGTGTTTAAACACATGGTGTACACACAGACTGCCATGCGTGCTGTTACTATGCCACCATATGACGGCCCCATGATGGGTATGCATGTGGTAGGGGTTGCAACTGTGTTATGGACACGGACACCGCTCATGCACGGCTGCACCATGCACAGTACACGTGTCACATGTATCCCCTGTTGCCATGTGTGTATGCATTGCTACATTGTGACATGTGTGTCGACATACATGGAACATGGACTGTGGTATGGTATCACAGCTGTCACAGGCAAACTGTACAAGGGTATGTGTCCCAGTGAACACCGCTACACCCTGTAGGGGGTGCATACCACAGACATGTGTCCGCCTTCCCTTCGTGTGTGTATTACCACGTACGCCTGTGTTATGCATGTGGTACATCACAGGCTTCGTATGTGTCCTGCGTGCAGTCCATGCACACAGCCAGGAAATCACATATGTGACATATCCGGACATTGTTTCACTGTGGTACAGCTGCAGTCATGTGTCATATCTGTGTCAGGCCCGTGGTATGTGTGGAGCACGCCTGTCCGTGTATACCGGTATGGGTGGACTACATCACACCTGTGGGATCATTGATAGTACATGTGTACTCTGCACGACGGACGTACACCGCCACATAGTCTTGTGGACATATGTCACATGCTGTTGCTGGACCGTGAGGCATACTGCTGCACCGATGACATGGTGCTGGCATGGCAGCTACAGTGTTCACTGCAGTGTGTACATGTTCAGCCTGCACCCGTGATGCCTGTGCTGTCATCTGTGTGTGTACGTGTAACTGCATGTGTGTCCACCCTGTGGTGTGTACGGGTTTACCTGGCCGTGACTTGCGGTGTGTGCACTCCGTCTGCATGCCGGACGGCGCGTAGCACATACTACGTGTGTGAGCATGGCCGGGTTGCTGTTGTGTGGGTGGACACACACGACGGTCCACATTCTGCCTCCCATGATTTCGCCCCATGTGTATGCATGTCTGCACTGTGCAGATTCTAAGTGTCTGAGCATGCCCAGTAAGCAGCTGTGTAGATGGACACACAGTACAGTGCACACCGCGCCCGTCTGCGTTGATACCCCGTGTGCATGCCTGTTTCCCCTTCGCAACCGCCACGTCTGTGGCATGGCGGGTTGCTGTTGTGTGGGTGGACACACGACGGTCCACATTCTGCCTCCCATGATTTCGCCCCATGTGTATGCATGTCTGCACTGTGCAGATTCTAAGTGTCTGAGCATGCCCAGTAAGCAGCTGTGTAGATGGACACACAGTACAGTGCACACACCGCCCGTCTGCGTTGATACCCCGTGTGCATGCCTGTTTCCCCTTCGCAACCGCCACGTCTGTGGCATGGCCGGGTTGCTGTTGTGTGGTGGACACACACGACGGTCCACATTCTGCCTCCCATGATTTCGCCCCATGTGTATGCATGTCTGCACTGTGCAGATTCTAAGTGTCTGAGCATGCCCAGTAAGCAGCTGTGTAGATGGACACACAGTACAGTGCACACCGCGCCCGTCTGCGTTGATACCCCGTGTGCATGCCTGTTTCCCCTTCGCAACCGCCACGTCTGTGGCATGGCCAGGTTGCTGTTGTGTGGGTGGACACACGATGGTCCACATTCTGCCTCCCATGATTTCGCCCCATGTGTATGCATGTCTGCACTGTGCAGATTCTAAGTGTCTGAGCATGCCCAGTAAGCAGCTGTGTAGATGGACACACAGTACAGTGCACACCGCGCCCGTCTGCGTTGATACCCCGTGAGCATGTCTGTCTCCCCGCAACCGCTAGGTGTGAGGGCATGGCCAGTACACCATTTGGGGGTACACACTACAGTCGGCACCGATGTCTGCTACTAGGCATGTAGCCATGGCCAATGACATCCTGCATAGCCATGGTGACCATCCAGGTGAGTCATATGTGGTTGTTATGCCACAATGGCTGCCTACATCGTGCCGGATGCCCTCTCATAGGGTATACTGTATGTGGTGCATCCCGTATCCATGTCGTGATGTACTGCTCCGTAGTTAGTTGGTATTCCCGACTGCAGCACTACCGTGTTACTGTACGCCCACCTTGGGATGGTAACATGCTGTGTGACTGCGCACTCTGTCTTCATTCCCTATCGGCTGCCTTGCCTCTGCAGATGATATCACCCACCTAGGGGTATGCCTCCTGACAGTGCTGTGCTCAGTAATCTCGGTAGCGCGTTCTGTAAATGCATCATGCTGTAGTGTGTTCATGTAGGTAGGCATAGGTTCGACTCCTGGCCCTTCCCTGTGTGTGTGTGTGTGTGTGTGTGTGTGTGTTTCCAGCTGCCTCTGCAGATGGACATGCTTTTAGACGCTTCGCAACACATACCTTGGCTATTGCCAGCTATTCCCTTACGGATGATGTCACCCGCCTAGAAGTATGCCTCTGACAGCGCTGTGCTCAGTAATCTCGGTAGCGCATTCTGTAAATGCATCATGCTGTAGTGAGTTCATGTAGGTAGGCGTAGGTTCGACTCCCGGCCCTTCCCCGTGTGTGTGTGTGTGTGTGTTTCCAGCTGCCTCTGCAGATGAACATGCTTTTAGATGCTTCGCAACACATACCTTGGCTATTGTCAGCTATTCCCTTACGGATGATGTCACCCACCTAGAAGTATGCCTCTGACAGCACTGTGCTCAGTAATCTCGGTAGCGCGTTCTGTAAATGCATCATGCTGTAGTGAGTTCATGTAGGTAGGCGTAGGTTTGACTCCCGGCCCTTCCCGTGTGTGTGTGTGTGTGTGTTTCCAGCTGCCTCTGCAGATGAACATGCTTTTAGACGCTTCGCAACACATACCTTGGCTATTGTCAGCTATTCCCTTACGGATGATGTCACCCGCCTAGAAGTATGCCTCTGACAGCGCTGTGCTCAGTAATCTCGGTAGCGCATTCTGTAAATGCATCATGCTGTAGTGAGTTCATGTAGGTAGGCGTAGGTTCGACTCCCGGCCCTTCCCGTGTGTGTGTGTGTGTGTGTGTTTCCAGCTGCCTCTGCAGATGAACATGCTTTTAGATGCTTCGCAACACATACCTTGGCTATTGTCAGCTATTCCCTTACGGATGATGTCACCCGCCTAGAAGTATGCCTCTGACAGCGCTGTGCTCAGTAATCTCGGTAGCGCGTTCTGTAAATGCATCATGCTGTAGTGTGTTCATGTAGGTAGGCGTAGGTTCGACTCCCGGCCCTTCCCCGTGTGTGTGTGTGTGTGTGTGTGTTTCCAGCTGCCTCTGCAGATGGACATGCTTTTAGACGCTTCGCAACACATACCTTGGCTATTGCCAGCTATTCCCTTACGGATGATGTCACCCACCTAGAAGTATGCCTCTGACAGCGCTGTGCTCAGTAATCTCGGTAGCGCGTTCTGTAAATGCATCATGCTGTAGTGAGTTCATGTAGGTAGGCGTAGGTTCGACTCCCGGCCCTTCCCGTGTGTGTGTGTGTGTGTTTCCAGCTGCCTCTGCAGATGGACATGCTTTTAGATGCTTCGCAACACATACCTTGGCTATTGCCAGCTATTCCCTTACGGATGATGTCACCCGCCTAGAAGTATGCCTCTGACAGCGCTGTGCTCAGTAATCTCGGTAGCGCGTTCTGTAAATGCATCATGCTGTAGTGAGTTCATGTAGGTAGGCGTAGGTTCAACTCCCGGCCCTTCCCGTGTGTGTGTGTGTGTGTGTGTGTTTCCAGCTGCCTCTGCAGATGAACATGCTTTTAGACGCTTCGCAACACATACCTTGGCTATTGCCAGCTATTCCCTTACGGATGATGTCACCCACCTAGAAGTATGCCTCTGACAGCACTGTGCTCAGTAATCTCGGTAGCGCGTTCTGTAAATGCATCATGCTGTAGTGAGTTCATGTAGGTAGGCGTAGGTTCGACTCCCGGCCCTTCCCCGTGTGTGTGAGGTGTGTGTGTGTGTGTTTCCAGCTGCCTCTGCAGATGAACATGCTTTTAGATGCTTCGCAACACATACCTTGGCTATTGCCAGCTATTCCCTTACGGATGATGTCACCCGCCTAGAAGTATGCCTCTGACAGCACTGTGCTCAGTAATCTCGGTAGCGCGTTCTGTAAATGCATCATGCTGTAGTGAGTTCATGTAGGTAGGCGTAGGTTCGACTCCCGGCCCTTCCCCGTGTGTGTGTGGGGTGTGTGTTCACAGCTGCCCTAGTAGAGTGTAGTTATTTTAGACGCTTGGCAACACATACCTTGGCTATCGGCGGCTATTCCTTTACGGATGTTGTCACCCACCTGGACATGTGCCTCTGACGGTGCTGTGTTCAGTGGTCCACGTAGCGCATTCCATACCTGTGTCATACTGTTGTGCGGTTGGGTATGTGGGGGTGTGGTCAATCACCATGCCTGCCAGATGTGTGTGTGTGTCTATGCTCCCAGCCGCATGGGTTCATAGGGTATGGCTTTAGAGTTTCCACAGAACACTTATATCCTGCCGCCATCCCTGTGTTTGTGGATGGTGAGACGCAGCTCGTGGACTGCCTGTGTGCCTGCTGTGGTTGGCGACCTCCGTAGCGTGTTCTCCACGTGCACCCTGCTGTGGTGTGGTGGGGTGGTGCTGTGTACGTTACACTCACGGCCTTGCCACATGTGTCCGTCTGTATCTCTCTCGTTGTATATATACATACCTATGTTGTGCCCATAGCGCTGCTCTTGCATGGACAGCTGTCTGTCCCATGTATCGCATATTTGCACGGCTGACACATAGAACTGTGGTACGATGCATATCCACTCATTGTCCATGCAACGTCCGTATTCCAGAACACCCTAGAGACATCTGCTGGATATCGTGGCAGACAGCTATCCTTGCTGTACTGACACTGTACCCGTACATGCCATAAACCTTGTGTATAATTGCCTGTTTATGGTGTGTGTATGTCTATCTGTGCTGTATGCATGGTCGTGTGTGTGTCCCGCTATAGCCGTCTGTGCAGGTGTCGCCACTATGGGTAATCCTTGTAGACCGCTGTTTCATGTGCACTTCAGCACATACCTGCAGACTGTACTACCCCTCCTACGGCAGCGGCCTTAGATCGACCGCTGCCCTAGGCTATAGGGCTCCATGGCGCCCACCACCACAACACATGGTGCCCCCATCCTGGTGTACCTACATGACATACCTACTAGACAGGTGGCCCTACTAGTGCGGCACCCTAGGCAGCCGCAGGATTGGCGTATGCCTACGGCCGGCTATGAGCACATCACAAGGCATACGTTTACATTCAGTGTTTTACAAAGGCTAGGTTATAATACCAGAGGGGGGACCTCATCAACTATGCTTTAGAATGCAGATTGAGATGGATTATTAGGTGGAGAGTTGACCACACACCAGGGCTGACTGATGAAACACTGATTAAGCCTCTTTTGAGAAGCAGGTGGCTTAAACCCAAGTAACAGGAATGTAGTTTAGGTACAGATATACAGTTAACACACATTAGTCCACTCTTTCAGTTGTTTACCACTGTATTACATTGATATGATATACATATCTTCTATATATATTGTTAGATCTTTGATTGATGAGTATTAGGCATAGTACAATATCATATAATACATGTTTTAATAGGATGTTTTTGGAGATGTTAATATATGTGTGTGTAGTTAACATTGCGTCTGTGCTTTATATGCTGTGGTTAATTGTTCATTGTTTGCTGAGAAATTGACCAATGAAAGTGTAAGGAGGGATATTTAAAGCCTGGATGCTTTTATGTTATGTGTAAGTCTGACGGAGCCTACGGGTGAAAGCGCTTACTTGTCTATGAAGGAACCTTTGTATACCATTTGGGCACTGTCCTGGACAATTTCTACGTTGACTGTTTCATCTACCTATGTGTGTTTTGGATTGTGTGCCATAAGGTGCCAGCGGTTCTTTGATGTTGATTAGGTGTATTCCATGGTCAATTGACATTAATCCTATTAATTCACTGAAGGATGTTCTTTATAAGTGGGAACGCCATAGTTTAACCATCCTATGACCTTCCTAGTTGAAGTTGTTAGTGTGCCATTGGTATGTGTTCCACAGGTCGCCCATTTGTTCCGCAGTATGGAAGCGAGTGATCCCCATTTTGGTGCTGGCAGATTGAGTGCTGTGTACGCTGGTATTCGCATGGCGGTCTGACTTTGTATGGGGAGTGTCTACTGTAGTCCCTATCTGTATTTCCTGTGTTATGCCTTACTGCAGCTGTGTAATTCCACCAGGTTTCCAGTTATGGGTGCCATCTTGGTCGTACGCTTGTCCATCCATGGGAATTGCCTACTGGACACTGGTATAGGGCTGTACACATTTCACACCTGCATTTAGCATTATCCGGTGGATGCTTTGCATTATTAGTGGGGAGTAAGGCATGTGCTATACCCACATCCCTCCACGGGCGGGACAACGGATTATCTGCCAAACAACACCGAGCCCCATTTCTGCATACCCAGGATCCCATGGCTGCAACCCTCGACGGTACCCATTACACATCCTTCATGTGTGTGGACTGGGATGTGGACGCACTTCTATGGACTCGACAATCTGGGGATTTCTGTTCATATGTCCTGCATTTCATGGACACTTGTCATCAACCTTAAACACGCTGGTGGTGCATATGTCTAGCTGTGCCGTAGTCACGGCTGTCACTTCTTCTGGGTCGATCGATCGCAGCTGGTAGATATTGCGTATGGATCAATTTTTGGGGTCCTACAATGGACACCAATGTGCATATGTAAAGTGTAGAACTTGTTGGACTGTGTCCATCTGGCCAGTGGTTTTGACTGCTGCTGTATGTTCCCCAATCGCGGATGTCTGTTTGACTACCCATATTATGTAGTGCTACGAAAACCAGGTTTTTCTAAAATGAACCCAAATGGTGTAAATCCAATGATGCAGGTTAGCAACTGGTTTAAATAATCCTCAGAAGTCCCAATAGGAAATATCCGCCACTGTATTGTCAAAATAACACCACCAAAACATGTAGATCCTATTAATTCATTGAAGGATGTTCTTTATAAGTGGGAACGCCATAGTTTAACCATCCTATGACCTTCCTAGTTGACGTTGTTGGTGTGCCATTAGTATGTGTTCCACAGGTCGCCCATTTGTTCCGCAGTATGGAAGCGAGTGATCCCCATTTTGGTGCTGGCAGATTGAGTGCTGTATACGCTGATATTCGCACGGCGGTCTGACTTTGTATGGGGAGTGTCTACTGTAGTCCCTATCTGTATTTCCTGTGTTATGCCTTACTGCAGCTGTGTAATTCCACCAGGTTTCCAGTTATGGGTGCCATCTTGGTCGTACGCTTGTCCATCCATGGGAATTGCCTACTGGACACTGGTATAGGGCTGTACACATTTCACACCTGCATTTAGCATTATCCGGTGGATGCTTTGCATTATTAGTGGGGAGTAAGGCATGTGCTATACCCACATCCCTCCACGGGCGGGACAACGGATTATCTGCCAAACAACACCGAGCCCCATTTCTGCATACCCAGGATCCCATGGCTGCAACCCTCGACGGTACCCATTACACATCCTTCATGTGTGCAGGACTGGGATGTGGACGCACTTCTATGGACTCGACAATCTGGGGATTTCTGTTCATATGTCCTGCATTTCATGGACACTTGTCATCAACCTTAAACACGCTGGTGGTGCATATGTCTAGCTGTGCCGTAGTCACGGCTGTCACTCCTTCAGGGTCGCTCGATCGCAGCTGGTAGATATTGCGTACGGATCAATTTTTGGGGTCCTACAATGGACACCAATGTGCATATGTAAAGTGTAGAACTTGTTGGACTGTGTCCATCTGGCCAGTGGTTTTGACTGCTGCTGTATGTTCCCCAATCGCGGATGTCTGTTTGACTACCCATATTATGTAGTGCTACGAAAACCAGGTTTTTCAAAACTGAACCCAAATGGTGTACATCCAAAGATGCAAGTTAGCAACTGCTTTAAATAATCCTCAGAAGTCCCAATAGGAAAGATTCGCCACTTTATTGTCAAAATAACACCACCAAAACAAGTAGATCACGAGCACTTTCGCCCGGTCTTACCGGGCATTTTCAAGTGTAATTAGCTAAAACAATAACTCTAGCTTTTATAGCGCAAGTGCGTTCTGTTAATTAACTAATTGATTAAAATATCACCATATTGTAAATAAATTAAATCCACTTCTACAAGCATTAAAGAGACAAATACATATTTAAAATGCTCGACACAATAAATGCATTGTTAAAATGTATGTATGCAACTTATATGAATTCAAACAAAATTCATTCTTTATGTTCAAAGTTGTTTGTGAACCATTTGAACCAAATAAAACATCAGTACCATGGTGATATTTTAATCAATTAGTTCTATAAAAGCTAGAGTTATTGGTTTAGCTAATTACACCTGAAAAAGCCCGGTAAGACCGGGCGACAGCGCTCGTGATCTACTTGTTTTGGTGGTGTTATTTTGACAATAAAGTGGCGCATCTTTCCTATTGGGACTTCTGAGGATTATTTAGAGCAGTTGCTAACTTGCATCTTTGGATTTACACCATTTGGGTTCATTTTTGAAACACTTGGTTTTCGTAGCACTACATTGTGTTTGCTTGGTGCTCTCGGTTTAGGACCTGGTGGGTCCTTTTCCTAGTTTTTTCTTGGTAAACTGTTCCTTTCTTCTTACCCATATTATGTATTACTTGGCCTATCTATATCCATGTTCCAGTAAGCGGAAATACAGCAGACCCTGAGTCCTGGTCATCTTCATAAAATACATTCTTGAACATAAACCATGCCAAGACAGACGATGACAAAAACGATACACTCCACAGTCATAGGATACTGAGCTCTTTCACCCACTAACATGGGGCAACGTCGGAGTACGTGATACATTAGATAGTCGTCCCTTATATACTTCCTTCTGAGTCAGTTTAATGTCAACTAATTAATAGACTTGCTCATAGTTCAGTGGACCGTGCTCCAAGTCCTGATGATAAAGTGACATGTAGAACTCGGTGTTGCATACATTACTGAATGGAAACAATGATACAACAACGATGTGTTAATATAAATACAATATTGGTCAATACCATCAGTATATTGAAACATAGTTGATAATTGTTGTGAGTAAACCTTAGAATGTAGTGTGTTGGTAATGCTTTTGTTTATCAATGTGTATAATTGTTGCATTAAGATTCCAAATCATGGAATAAATAAGTACAATTACATGCATATTTTGTATAAATATGAATGTAAATAAGGGTCACAATGTTAAATATTGATATGACTGTATTATTACTATATCAATATGATATGGACTAAACTGTAGTTGTTCACATCTTGTTTTCAGGTGACAAATCTATGTCCATGCATCATATATACGGGCCGTCGGACTGCTGTGTGTAGATATATACATGTGAACCCCTCGTTTCATACCTTGCTTTGTTACTGTCTGTGGATTACCTGTGTACACACATCAATTACCATGCCATACCTTTCCACTGTACAGGTTCGGGCATGGTGTACGGCTGGTTGGCCCTTAATGTTGCTGTGTGTTACATTGACCTGTGTCTATCTGGCAATTTGCTGGCGTGTCATGTGAGACCTTCTTGCTTCTATAGGGACATGATCCCATAATTGTGACGTGCTTCCACTGGCCATATATTTCTCTGTCGTCTGTGATCTGTGTGTAACCAGTCCTTTCAGGACACTTTCTATTGTTGTTCTTCTTTGGTACATATATGAGTACTCTGGTATGTTGTGCTATTATTGTGTGTGGAGCATTTCTCCACGGGCCTCTGCTGACACTGGACATATATCCAGCTAGCCTAGCCCGGTCAACAAGTGTGAGCCCACTGAACACTTTTCGTACGGGTGCACCTTCTGACAAGTGGGTCGAGTTACAGATGCATAACCGTCGTCTATCCATACTACTAACGCACACGTTATTCTATCCACATTCTATGTTTGTCTTATCACATAGCGTGTGTTTCTCACTACTTCTAACGGTACTTTACATGGCACTGCCCGATTCCATACTTTCAGGGGCTGACAGTTTTGAGACATGTATGATTGACGTGGAGGACACGGCCTTAACATTCCCTGCTGTGAGCGGATCACACACGCACACGCGCACTTGCATTTCCTAATTGTGGGTTACGCGCAGGCACACATGCATATCCGTATTCTGGTTACATATGTTTACTGGGTCTGTGTGGTTACGTGGCCTGTGTTAGTTGTGACTGTTCCGGTAACATATCTCTGATCCGGTTGACGGACGTGTGCGAAACGCACTTTCACCTTTACACATGTAACAGTCTTTGCGGCATGGACGCATTACGTACACGTGCACATTTATATGTTCTATAGTCGTAATTCAAACGGGACTGCATTCACATTTGCCGGTTACTGTGACCACTACACGTTAGCTGTTCGGTCTCATTTACATGCATACCCATGGTACTTAGCTAAATTTACATATCCCCCCCCCCCGCACTCACGTACGTCACAGGCATCCATTCTCCTGCTGGGAAAGGTGCGGTACTACATGTTAAACATTCCTCATTCCCTCCCGCTCATGGCCCAGGATGCATATGTCGTGACCGCAGGGATATTCAGATCACAGGGGCTTATATCCCCTACGCATACAGGCCTTCGATTGTCAGGGTGTTCCTGTGGTGCTTTGGGTTTGGTCTTGTCCGCCTAGTGTACGGAACTGCCTTGACCGTGTACGAATGTCAGACGAGTCACATGGGCACGGTTTGTCCGTGTCTATGATACCATATCTATCCCCCCATTATTCCTATCCATGTGCGCTGATTGGCTGGCATGCCCGTTGTAGATCTTGTTATAGTAATTGCACACGGTCTGGTCGAACGGACCTATTTCCATTACTAAACTTTGGTATTTATAACCTGTATCGCTATATTACATGGGTTTAACATTGCGTGACGGCTTCCACCGAGCCACGGACATGTCCGTTGCTTAGTTTGGGGCAGTCCCGCTCTGCTACACACATTTAACATGGCGGAATAGGTTGTACAGCTCAGCAACGGGGACATCGGGCTCTCCGTCGCTGTTTAGTATTGAATCGCTATGTTGACATTATTTCACATAGCGTGACAGTGTCGACATTGGTTACGGACATCTCGCGCAGTACGTCCGCACCGCCGCGGGTGCCATATGTCTGCTTTGGGTGGTGGACAGGCATTATGCTGTGCCATTATGTCTGGGAATATATGGTTTCTTTCCATAGATGATATAGCATACTAGCAATGACCCGCGTCTGGGTGTGGGTACTGTAGGTGTGGCCTTGGGTCAGGTGGTGCCCTAGGCAGAAGGACTCCATGGTGCCCCCACCACATCACCCGCTACCCCCATCCTGGTCTACCTACACCGAATAAAGGCTGGTAAGGTGCCCCTAGCAGAGCGTCGCCCTAGGCAGCTGCCTACTTGGCCTATGCCTAAGGCCGGCTATGTGTGTGGTCCCTCGGGCGTCGGGCTCGGGAACGCACCACGTCTGCCGTGGGTATGTCTAGCATTACCCACATCCAGGCGTGGTTTATTGCTATGATGTTCCATGTGTACGGACACATGTGTTTGGACAACATACAATAGCTTCTGCTATTGGCATACAATGCTGTGGGTGGTGCCGGTTACCAAACATATGGCTTTCTCAAAAGCCGACTTCACACTTCTAAACACTAGTGTGGTCTCCTTTAAGGCCCCTGAGCCAGTGGTAAACATTACTCAAGCCACTGAATCACTTACATATGCCTTCTACCAGCACCTACAGGACTGCATGGATCAGGCAATCCCTTACACAACTGTGAGTCTTTGTACCAATGCCAAGCATCCAGTCTGGTGTACCCCAGCCATACACAAGCTCTACAACGAAAGGAGGTAGCTACTACAAGACAGAGCAGAATCCTTGTAAGGTATGACACCCTTGCTCATTATATGTGAAGAACTACAAGCTCTCATGACATCATCCAGGGCAAATCCGACAGATATATCACCAAGGACTCGACAGACAATCATACGGCCTTCTTTAGCTATGTTGGACACCTGGGAGGACACTCCCAGATATGCTCGGACTGGGTTCAGAATGATGTGAAGTTTACTGAACCTACACACATTGCCAACATACTGGCTGACAGGTTCGGTGCAAACATCTCCCCCCCCCACATGGAGAGATGTCTGTACCAGAGGATTGTGGCCACCGAAACTTCTGTAATGCACAGGTGGGACATGCTCTCTCCAAGGCAGTGAACACAGCATCCATGGGACCAGATGGTGTCCCGGCTGTGTACTCCATGAACTCATTGAGGAATTAGACCCACAGTTAGGACAGCTGTTTAATCTTAGCCTCACCTCAGGTAACATACCCAAGTTGTGGCGCACGGCGACTGTAGTCCCACTTCACAGGGGCAGTGCCTCCACTGACCCTGGTAATTACCATCCCATTAGCTTGACAAGCCTTATCTGCAAAGCCATGGGGAAGGATCATAATGGAACTCATAGATGAAGACATAGGGGACTTGCATACTTTGCATCCAACCCAGTTTGGCTTGGTCAAAGGCAGATCATGCGTTTAAAACTTGGTTGACATTTTAGGAACAGTCACCGAGGCCATTGATGAGGGTCAGGCAGTCCATACAGCCTACCTCGACCTGGCAAAGGCCTTCAACACAATACCCCCCTCAGGTATCATTGATAAACCCATCGGCTTGGATGTGAACCCGTACATCGCAGGATGGGTTGCAAACTGGCTAGGTGACAGAACCCACACGGTCATAGTTGCTGGCACCATGTCAGACTCACAGCCGGTCACAGGCGGTGTCCCACGGGCTCAGTCCTGGGTCCACTCTTTTCTGCATCTACATTTCCAAAGTACAAGCAAACACAGGGGGGTTATGGCTGACAATGTTTGCAGATGACTGCGAACTGGGTGCCATAGTGGGACGGACATCTGACACAGATATCCTTCAGAAGGGCCTCACAGATATGGATATCTGGTGCCAGGGACATGGCCTACAGCTAAATGCCGGGAAATGCATAGTCATACCCTTCGGGAAGAACAAGGTTACCCCTAGCTGCCATATAGGTGGCAATCCACTGAGCACAGAGGGAGTTACCAGGGATCTGGGGACCCAGGTTGTCAGTCACCATTCGTTCGACACACACGTTGCTAACGTAGTTAGGTAGACCTTCTACATTGCCCACCTGATCGTGCAGGGATTCACATCTAGATCAGGGGAGGTCATCGTCTCCTTGTACTCATCACTCATTAGACCTATGATTGAGTACATTGCCCCGTTCGGAAGGTATCTGACCCGACACCTGCAGCAGCTGGGAAGGCCCCATAGGTTCATCATCAAACGGATGCAGGGTCTCAGGAATTTGTGTTATGCTGCCCGACTGAAAGGACTCCTGCTCCATTCAGTCACATACCACTTGCTCAGTGGTGACCTGTGCCTGACATACAAGGCCATGTCGACCCATATTTGATGACTATGCTTCACCTAATGGATCTACATCCCTCAGAACCACAGGGGCAGGTGACGTGAACCTTGACACGGTCATTAATAGAATGTGTTGGAGGGACAGATTCATCACCCAGACACTCACTATGCTGTGGAACAACATCCCAGTACATGTGAGGCAGAGCACCTCGCTGGCCTTGTTCGAGGGGATCTTGACCAATGGATGGGAGATTGCAGATATACCCCAGGGATTACTTCATTGTCACTGCTTGACAGAGGTACAGCAATATAATAGGCATTGTTATCTTCGGACTGGAGGGTTGGCAAAGGCAACATAACTATGGGCTAGGGTTATAGCTGCCCTTGGGCAGATAGCCTACTATGTACCTATGGACCTATGAACCTATGTTCATAGTTTGTCCCATTCACACTTGTCTATCCCTATCCTCATTCGTATGTGTATATTTCTGTGGCACATGATTGAACTATGTATTACCTGCAGGTATGCTGTGTACAGTGCACATACGTCACGGTTGATTACAGTGTATCTGTGTACCTACCTCTGTGATACTGAGGACTACCACACATCCTTCACAGCATTACATGCATATGTCCATACTATTATTTGTTGGCCTGTGGGGGGTTGTTAGGGCAACGGTTACACATGTCCCTGTTTGTGCACGCGTCATGGTGGTCTTTGACCAGCCTCCGTTGCTATCGTGGGATGGACGGTAGTGTTGGTGTGTGTTTGGGATGTGTTTCCACTGCCGGTACATCTGTGGGGGGTGGGGTTGGCACATGTTCCTCTTTGCAGGGAGCCCCATCCTGGACATTTGTGTCATCCGTCAACACTTGGCACGTGCCATATGTCCTGTGCTATTCCCACAGTCGTGTATGCCTTCCTGCATTACTACTGCGTGTTACTGGCAGTTTGTATCTGGTACGCATGGCTATTATGTTGGATAGCTTGGCCTATTCCCATGCTATGACATACCCATTCATCCAGGCATATACATGTTATTCCATCCTTTGCATTGGCCGTGGGTGTTTGGCCATCTGGCAACGCTATTCTCAACGTGTGATGTCCCACCTTCACCTTCTGTGCATGTGGCACCCTGTTGGGGCGTCCTGCTTGGTGGGCAGATGTTCCGCCATATGTGTTGTGTTTGACATGTCTGCATAGCTAATCATCAGTATGGTGGCTGAACATACTGCCTTGTCCAGATGTGTACAGTTATGGGCACCGTGGCGTGTGCACGCCTATGGGGTTTCGACAGGTCCATACCACATGCGGGATGTACACATTCTGCCGACACATTCACATGCAGCCATTTGGATATCAGTACCTGAGGTGGGATGTTGACATATGGGGTACATATTTGCCCGTGTGGCACTGCCTAGGACAATACTTCTTACTACATTTCAGGTATACCCATTGTGTGTAGGTGTGCAGCTGCGCAAGGCTGCTAGCTGGGTTGGGTGCACGGTCGTACATGGGTGCGGGTTACGTGCTATGACGGGGCTGTTGTGTATTACATTTGCATGCATGGGTTCTGCTTCTGGATATTACGCTTAGGCATACGCCGTCCTATGTGTATGCGAGGCACGTTGCTGGGTGTAGTACATGTTGCTATGCACATGTTTGTCTGTGTTTAGGGTATCTGGTTTCCTTCTGGTTGTTATATCGACACGGCTGCCCGGCTGTGTACTCTCACTACTGCTGGTGACCATGCCGATGTGGCTACTTGTGTGTAGGTGCGGCGCGCTGACATGCTGCGGTACACCTTCACTGGGTATGCCCACTGACAGTGCATTGCGTGACGGACACGGTATTACGCGTATCCTTTGTTCCTTGGATGGGTACAATTTGGACTTTGTGGGTTAATGTTTGGTTCTCTGTTTTGTGTGAACGGGTACTATGTTGCATACTCTGCATACGTTTCATTATCCACGGACCCTGGCTGGTGCGGTTACTATTGCAGGCGGCCTGTGACAGTCAGCACTTTAGGTTGCTCATCGCCTGCCGGCTTGGCCACGCCTACGGGCGCATCCTACTTGGGCTCGCGCACATGCCCTCTGCACGTGTCTGTGGTTGCAGCGCGCACTCATTACTATGCATGTGGCGCTGCTACGCCGATTATACACTGCACTGCCGGCGCAAGCCTTACACCGGCCTTGCGCCGAGCTTCATGAATCCCGGGGACTGTTTTTTAATGGAGGGAGGAACACAGGAATATAGGTACAAAGGAACATTAATAAGCAGACAATCACTAGAACCATAAAATGCCTTGCCATATATACCATATAAGTTTGTGCCTCTATCCATTTGGACATCTTTCAGTTTAGATTATATCTACATAGAAACAGCTAGAATTGCAAAGTATAATATGTCAAGAAAAAAAATATATAGTATATATATATATATATATATATATATATATATATATACACATAATTACAAAACATAGGAACACACGGCATGCATCATTTTTCTGGATCTAAACAAACATGTTCCTTATCAAAGTTTGACAGAATGGATACCACTGAGAACAAGAGTTAGCCGTCTTGAGAAAGATCTTGATGTATGAGAGAGAAAGAAAAGATAAAGGGAACAGAATAAGGAGAACCTTTGAGTCATGAGCAAAAGTATGTTAAAAGTGATTGCCTGAAAGGAAACATTTGCACAATGTGTAATAAAGTGGCTGTAGGCTTGTGGGGTATATTTATCTGAAGGCAGCAGCACTTGGTGATTTCAAGCAGGTGAGTTATAAATCTATTACAAAATATTAGGTAGTTATTAATATTTCTGATACACACAGGGCAGAATGGATTACCAGTATTTAGGTTTTAAGATTCAGAAAATGCTTATTACTGCTATAGAAAAGAAGGTTCATACTTTGGGTATAATCAGAGTTTGTAGCGTCTTTGTGTTACTGAAACCCTTCTAGCCAGGTTTCAATGATAGAAATTTAAGAAGATTAAGCAGGAGAGAGCCCAACAGGAGATTAGATCATTACTGCGCTGAAAGCCAGTGTACTTTTTTAAGGAGATAATAGTGATGCTGTTATATGTGGGCAAAATATATGAATTAACAGATTAAATTTGAGGTTGTTTGCAGAAGTTTGAATTATTTTTAGATGTCTGTGTAACTATAGGGAAATGTACTTTGATTGGGCTTGTAGAATTACCATTCCAATGGCATCAATGCCAGCATATTAATAATTACTTATAACAAATAATGCATCATAATAAGCCCTTATGAGTAAATGTTTCAATTAACATATGGGTTCATAGGTAAGTACTAAGCTAGCTGCCCTTTTGGCCCATATTAAGTTTAGACAATTTCCCTTTTTGAGATCAAAATAATCTATCCTATTTAGTTACAGATTGGCTTTATCCATTCCATGGTGGATAATTATATGTTGCCCCTAATAAGAATTAACAGGATCATGCCATAAATAATATGAGGAGACTCACACATGGGATAAAGCATTTAGGAGCTGCTTCTGCCCATTAGTAGTACAGGAGGCAGCCCTGGGGTAACTTTTCTGTTTCCCATCCATAGATCCAAGTTGTGCTTGAATATGGGCAGGGGTGAACTATGTTTTATATGAATAGGGTGTCTGTTCCACAGCAGTGATATCCTCTGTGAGATATTCCTGTTCCTCCAAACCATTTTCTTAATGTTGCAGAAGAGGTTTAGAACCCTAGACCATGTATTTCTGATACCATTTGGCTTGCTGATGTGAATTAAATCCATCAATAATGAGTCAGGGGATACCTTGTATGCCAGACAGAAGTCACCTCTTAGCAGTGTGTAGGATACTGAATATAGTGACAGGGCTTTGAGTTGGTCCATGTTGGGCATGTTGTTTTGGCCTTGTAGCCTTTTATTAAAGTATCTCTGTGAGTGTACCAGTTGTTGTATGTGTCTGGACAGAGACATGCCAAAGAATGCATTATATTCAGTGAATGGCCTAATGAGGGCTGAGTAAAGAGGGACAATGACATCCCTAGATGTAGATACAATTCCTTTGTTTATAATTGTGTAATATAGAAGGTACTTTCTTACAACAATAGACTAATGCTGGTCAAAAGTTAGGTCACTGTCCACATAAATTCCCAAACCCTGAACAGCTAGGTCAACTCTTAGGCCACATATACATGTTGCTTGCCCCATGCTGTAAAGTAAAAGGTAGTAGACCAAAATATGAAGTTATAAGTAAAATCAGTTTACAAAGTCTAATTAACAAGGAGTAGATTGGAGTGAAAAATAGCAAGCCCATGACAGAGGCTTTGAATACACAAGCAACCAGTTTACAATACTCAGAGAATTTAACGTAGACAGTTCTCTCAGCAAGACAGTTAAAACTGTGTCCCTCTGTGACCTGCATGTTTCACATTTGTGCACCACAGGTATTTGTATGTCCAGTATGACTGGCAGCAGGCCAGGCCTGTCAGTTCACATACCGTCCTGCTAGGCTTGCTATGGTCCTGACATGTATCCTGCCATCTATTAGTTACAATGCTCCTCATACAGTTTTAGGTTTTCTGACATGGGCCTGTGCATTGCATTGACTACATAATGCCATTGACTTGAGTTTCAGAATTCATATCTTTCTGAATACTTGTTAACACAACTTATTCTATCACCTTTCTACATTTATAGACATGACATTTAACATATGTTCCTGTATCTGGGCCTTTGTCTCCTCACCTCCCTTATTTTAGGCTTTGTCCAGATTTCCTGCACTATGAGACTGGCTAGTATGGTGTTACTATAGACATATTATGGGTGAAACTGCTCCTATACAGATAGCTGTGTGTTACTGTTTACTATAGTTTTCTTATTGTCTATGCATACATTGCAGTATGCATTCTTGCACTGTGCATGCACTTAAACCATGGTCCCTAACTTGTTGGTAAACAGGAGCATTTGTGTTCCTGCAGGTGTCCTGAATGTGACTGCATGGAAACCTAACCTGTTTCTGATGTGTTTATTTTTTCTTTTTTGTATTGCAATATGTGTTTTCATTTGCTACCATCTCCTTCTGTGCCTCCTGCTACACTTCCTCAATGTGTGTTTGAAGAAGTTTGTCCACGCTTTTGCTCCTGGACCTTACTGGCACAATAGCTTGCTGTAGTTCTGCCTGCCTACCCTGTGTCCCTTTATGCTTGCCTACTTTGGGTTGCCTGCAAGTTCTCTACCACTGTGTTCAGCTTTTACCTAGCATGGGAAGATTGCAAGTTGCCCTCCTCAGACTTTTGACATTTGTTTGCCGTGATGAGATTGTGGAGGTGTTGTTGTTGGTGATCATATTTTTGGGGACATTACCACAGTATTGCCCTCTGCAAGACATACTTCTCCCTCCAAACTGTTCTGCTCTTATTTCAGAAGAGGTTTATATCCCCAGACCAAGTATTTCTGATGCCATTTAACTTGCTGATGTGCAGGTAATCCATCAGTAATGGGTCAGAGGATGCCTTGTATGCTAGGCAGAGGGCACTTCTTAGAAGTCTGGAGGATATTGTGTATAGTGACAGGGCTTTGAGTCTATCCATGTAGGACATGTTGTTTAGGCATCAACTATCAAAGTAGTATCAAACAACAATTCTAATGCCTGTATTTTATCAGTTTCTGAGATTGCATGAAGCTCTAATCAATTAGTCTTAACCCTGTTTCTAACACAGGTGAGAAATCTATGAAAATAAGAAAATTAGCCAACAGAAATGAATTAGTATTTCCACAAATCCACCCAGTACAATTGCTATATGGTTTCATGTGTTTTAACAACATTAAGTAAGTACATCTTGCATGAAACTATTAAAAACTTTGCACATTTTTTTTGCTTCAGTGAAAATGCAAGTTGAGTTACACAATATCCTCAGTAGTATGATGAGAACATCTATGAAGGCATCATAGAGTGAATTGTTTTCAGTTTTTAATATAATGACAATATAGAGATGGTTCAGAATAAGGAAGGTCACAAGTAGCATGCTGTACTCTGCAGCAAAACAAGTGCAGGTACATAAATGTCCTCCATGACTCTGTGCTTCTGTAAAATAAATGGATTAATAGCTGTATTTTCTGCTTCTTTAACTAATAAATTGGCCAGGCATATCTAGGCTTTTCATTGCTAAAAAGGCAACTGCCTTCAAACTTAAAAGGAATCAGTACTTCAGGAGAAAGAATAGTAATAAAATACAGATAACTCTGTATGCAGTTTAACAAAATTAACTCCCACACAATAAAACTTTGTGCACAATCCCAGTTTCTGCCCTGAGATTGATATTCCTTTAGATATATTCTCCCCACTTGTTTTCAGTGTACCTTGCACACACATAAGTTTAAAACGATTATTACAAAGGGAAACTGTTCTTTAAGGCACTCCCCAGTAATGTTACTTGTCACTTGTTTTACAACTTGGCAATTAAATATTTGTCAGCAAAGTAAGCAGTTCCATTCCATATGCCACATCTGTCACACTCTCCTGGCATAGACAGTTTTGACAGTCTTGTCAAACAGGAGTAAAACATTATGTAAAACAGACAATCAAGTTGCAAATCACTTCTTGGTAGATCACTTCCAAACAATCAGTTAAGTCAATTCCAACCAAATGCAAAGGTTTGGGTTCTGTGTCATGGTGCTGGCCATTTAGATACATGGGCTCAAACTGCTGAAGAGAAGATTAAGACATCATTTACACCCTAATGATGCTGTTCCTGATTTTTCTGCTCTAATGCAGGGATCAGCACTGAACCCTTCCATAACTTCCTGTCATCCTATTCCATCAAGACTTACAGGTTACTGGTACATGTTAATTATTTTATTTCATGTTTTTATTCCTCATTATCTGGTACATAAAAGCTGTCTCAAAATACCAAGTTCCACAATGTTTTACAGTGTTAGCTCTACTGCAAGATCATAGCTTTGCATGCTATTTTTCATCCTTGCTGAATGCTTCTTTTTTCTGATTGGTTGTATTATTGTATTATCATGGAGTGTGTATGTGTGCGTGTGCGTGTGTGTGTGTGTGTGTGTGTGTGTGTGTGTGTGTGTGTGTGTGTGTGTGTGTATGTGTGTGTGTGTGTGTGTGTGTGTGTGTGTGTGTGTGTGTGTGTGTGTGTGTGTGTGTGTGTGTGTGTGTGTGTGTGTGTGTGTGTGTGTGTGTGTGTGTGTGTGTGTGTATTAAAGATACACAGTCTTTCAACTGCATAGCTTCTAAATGCTCATGACTTTTTAATTTTTAAGTCTTTATGGCTGCAATCAAGCCAATAAAGTCAACCCCCACTAGATGTGGACATGCATGAAACAGTGTATGTCCTTAAGGGGCCACTTACATATATCCTAATGGCCCATGGGTCATTTTCATATATCTCATGGGTCTTTTACATATATCTCATGGGCTTCCATTACAGAAGATTTACAGTATTATAGAGTGAAAAATCTAGCTTGGCTGTGTTTTTCTTGCAGTTTTTACTAAATGGTTTGTTTGTTTGACCATTATGGAAATCAGGCCTGATTTTGTGTGTGTGTGTGTGTGTGTGTGTGTGTGTGTGTGTGTGTGTGTGTGTGTGTGTGTGTGTGTGTGTGTGTGTGTGTGTGTGTGTGTGTGTATGTATATATATATATATATATATATATATATTTATGTATATAAAGTGATACACTCATCATCCTGTTATTGTGTGCTAAACTTGTAGACTTTACTTATTTGGTCTTACTGCACAAGTCAGGATTCTACATCATCATACTGGCTCACAGACTTAATAAAATACTCCCTTATATTATATCTCCCGAACAGCTAGGATTCATGAGTAATAGGCAAGTTTGGGATAATAGGTTAGCAACAGAAGCAATAACAAACATGTCAGTTAAAGACAAATCCCCCAAGTATGCACTTTCTGTAGATGCACAAAAGGCTTTTGACAGAGTCAACCTAAATTTCCTTTTTAAGACCATGAAACAGTTTGCCCTTCCCGAAGAATTTATAGCTATGATCAAAGTTCTATATAACAAGGCTACTACTACATTATACATAAACAAGAAAAAATCAAACCCTATAACAATAGTAAATGGCACAAGACAGGGATGTCTACTTTCTCCTTATCTATTCAACATTTATTTAGAGGCCCTCCTCCTGAAATTGAGCCAAAAAACATTTTGCCACTCTGTACACATCTCTGTAGTCCAAGATAAATACACAGCATTTGCTGACAATCTTAACATCTACTTCGAGTTTCCCTCCACAGACTTGGGAAAAGATATTAAGCTCCATAGTTGTGTTCTTGGCTATATCAAATGATGCCATGAGCCCAACTAAATCAAAAATATTTCCATTAAACCCTCTAGGACATAAGGAGTTTTTCATCTCAGAAACAAAAATTAAAACAGATTATTCATTAAAATATGTAGGCATCACCTTCACCCATCCCCATCAGGAAATAATAAAAAAAAATCTCTATAAAGTATAGTCAAAAATTACAGAAGATCTAGACAGATGGAAAAACCTAAACATTTCTCTTCTCTCCAAGACAGCAATCATAAAAATGAATATCCTTCCCAAAATTCTGTTTCACTTCAATGCCATCAATCAAAACATTCCAAATAGTTTTTTCTCTAAGATGACAACAACATTGGGCAAATTTATATGCCATCCTAAGAACACCAGAATCAGTTATAACAGATTAACTCTTACCCAAGGAGAAAGGTGGTCTGAACCTTCCTGACTTACAGGCATATTACCTTATTATTAATGCCAGTCATATTATACGATTAGCCAATTACGAACTCTCTAATACATCATGGCACCCTCTTTGGATTAAAATTTATTACCAACACCTCAGTTCTTCCAATATAAACCCAAAGGTTATACCTTTTCTCAATAACAAAACTTTAAAAGACTTCAAAATACATCCTAATTTAATCATTAATACGGTTTGTTTCCAAAAGCTCATATCCTCCTTAAACCTAAAAAACTCTTTAATTATGGCCCAACCAATACATATGAACCCCAATATCAGAATTAATAACAATATGATAAATCTTAACAATTGCCCAAACATAAAGAAGTGCTCAGTCTGGGATTTTTATCAAATCAAAGATTTGCCACTGAGTTCTATCGTAGACTCTCTTGCAGCAAGTAAAAAATACCGTATAATTATTAAACAAATTTTATATCTAGTAACTCTAATGACATCAGATATTAATGTAGCTACACAAGATTACCATCAGTATCAACAAATCACTACCTTTCTTTTATTGAGGACTAAAATGTTATCAAAAACGTATAGATTAATTACTCAAATTAAATTCAAGGATGTAATCCTATATTCTAATTACTGGGAAAGTCAAAACAATAAATTAACTACTGAACAAAATCTAGAAGCAATTGACATAACCATAAAACTAACTCCTTTTAAAAATTAATCTATACTCAATTTATGATAAACAACAATGCCTATCACACACCACTTTTTCTGAACAAAATAAATCCAAATACATCACCTTTTTGTCCTACTTGCTCTAACTCAGTAGCAGACAGTCTCCATATACCCTGGTCTTGTAAAAATATATACAAACTATGGTGCTCTTTGAGAGCAAAACTAGAGAAAACAGGATATATGAAATCTACCCTCTCATGGGAAATGGCAATATTAAACATTTTCCCAAGCTCCTATAGATTTGAGTCTAAACATATCATTGTAACACTGTGCGCTACATTGAAATCTTCTATAGCCCTAAACTGGCTTGACAGGTCTAAGACTTCTTGGGCAGAATTTAAATCTATAGCTACTAAATATGTCCTAGCAAATAAACTAAGAACAGTAAGTCACAAGAAGTTAACTTATTTCCATAAATGCTGGAAAAGACTTATAGACTTACTTAGCTAAAATCTTACTAAGTTAATCTAAGCAAGTTTATCTTTCTTCCTTACTACCCATTAAATAGGGATTTTCCTATACAGCTCCATATAAAGGCTACTATCAGTCTTGCATGAAGATTATAACTTGTCCATTCGGTTTATCAAAATGTTCTCTAGTATATAAGCATAACACCTACTACTACCAAATGAGAAAATAATCTACTTACTACCCTTTACACTGCGCCCTGCATGAGTGACAACACAGTGTAAATAATGTAAACAGTTGCCTAGATAGGCTCAGGTATATGATTACGCTTCCTCCTCTGTTAAAATAACAATGCTTAATGTTATATTATCACCATTAATGTTTAGTTGTCAAACAATATATCTGAAATCTAAGTCATATTCAATATTAGAAGGCATACTCGCCTATCACTAATGCCTACCACAATTAAAAGATGGTCTATTTTTGTCATTCTTTTTATTTTATGAGCCTCTCTATATTGCGATGGTCAATCATTTCATATACCTTGTAACTTTTCTATATATTTTTTTTAGTTTCCCAATTCATTGTAACTACATTGATATGTTCATTGTCAATATGTACTGAATTGTTCACTTTATTTAAAGAAAAAATGAAATAATAAAAATCATAATTGGAAAAAAAAAAGGATTTTACATCATCAGTGATCTCTCTTTCTATATTTCTGCTGTGTTGTGTATCAAGGATTGTTGCAGATACTGAACCATGGATGCTGATTTAGTTACCACTGTTGTCTTGTCTTAAAGTATGGATTACTTTTCAATGTTTTTGGATTACATAAGGTGTTGCATTTTTATTCCAGGTTATAGCAGTATTAGACTCATAGATTCATAGGGTCATAGGGGGTTACTAGGCTAACAGCCCTAGAACCATTACAAGTCTAGCCATGTTATACCCGAGTTACCCTTACAATCTTAGCCATGGTACACCTGAGTTATCCTAAATGACCTTGGTTAGATGGGCATTATTAGCAGAGCAAGTCTAAGGTCAGCACCGACTATCTCTGTCCATGAGGGACATGGGTGCCACCCCTGGGATTAATTTTCAGTCTCCCATCCGATTGTCCAGGTTATGCTTGAATATGGTTAGTGAGGAGCTTGCTGTGTTATGTGAATTGGGAGTCTATTTCAAAGGAGTGGCAATCTATAGGAGATGTATCTGTCTCTCCAGCATGTTCTGTTGATATCACAGGCTAGATTAAGGTCCCTAGAGTGAGTGACTCTTGTCACATTTGATTTGTGGATGTGTAGCATTTCCATTAGGACAGGTCAGAGACTGCCACGTAAGGTGAGGCACAAGTCACCTCTCAGCAGCCTGTAAGATACAGAGTGCAATGACAATGTTTTAAGTCTATCCATGTAAGACATGTTTGGAGGCCTTGAATTTTCTTTGTGAGAAACTTCTGTGGTGTCTCTAGCTGCTGCAGGTGTCTGGTGAGGTACATGCAAAAGGGGTTATTGTACTCTATTAGTGGTCTAATGAAGATCGACTACAGTGGATTTCTAACATCGTTAGACCTGGATGTGATGCCCTTACTTATGAGATGCGCAGTGTAGAAGGCTTTCCTTACCACTGTGGAAACATGGTGATCAAAGTTTAGAGTTCTATCAACCTGAGTTCCCAAGTCTCCCATCAATGGGTTTGAGCTGGGGGGGGGGGTTGTTGTCAATACTGTAATCAGCAGGGTGTTCCTCTTTGCTAAAGAGGATAATGATGCACTTTTTTGCAACCAGTTGTTTGTCTATGTTAACCCCTTCTGTAAAATGGTAACATTGTTGGGGGACTCGATGATTGCACCCAATTTGCAATCATCAGCAAACTTTGTAAGCCACAGACCATCTAGTTTAGCCTGGACTTCTTTAAAATAGATTCCAAACAGTAACAGGCCTAGTACAGATCCTTGTGGTACACCATTGGTGATTGGTCTACTAGTAGAGGTGGAGTCCGTGACTTTAACAGTGTGTATTCTGTCTGTGAGCCAGGTTGGCTACCCAACTGGTGATGTGGGGGTTAATCCCTAGCTGGGAAAGTTTCTCAGTGATACCTGAGTTAGGAATTGTGTCAAAAGCCTTGGCTAGATCAAGATAGGTAGTATGCACTGTCTTACCTTCATCCAGGGCTCTAGTGATATTCTCAAAGAAGTCTATCAGGTTTAACAAGCATGATCTACCCTTAAGGAAGCCAAACTGGGTTGGGTCAAGAGTTTGAAGGTCACCTATGTCCTTGTTGATAAGGTCCATGATGATTCTTTCCATGGCCTTGCAAATGAGGCTGGTTAGGCTTATGGGTCTATAGTTCCCAGCGTCAGTTGATGGCAGCCTTTGTGCAAGGAGATTACTGTTGCTGTTCTCCACTCTGCTGGAACAAAGCCAGTTCTCATGTTATGGTTAAAGAGAGCACCAAGTAGTGCTGCTAAGTCTTGTTTTAGTTTGCTAAGTAAGCAGCCTGGGATGTTATCTGGTCCCACTGAGGCCATGTTTTTGGTCTTGGAGAGTGCAGATATGATTTGCTGTCTAGAGATAGTTGGGAGGGGACTAGTCTCAGGAATGCTTTGGGGTATGGCTAGTGGGGACAAGGGGTGGCGCTTGGGCCAAATTTGTCAGCCAGCAGTTTGGCAATTTCCTCAGTTGCCATATGAGTGTTACCATATACAATGAGCTCGGCACATAGCTGGGCATTCCCTTTTCAAGTTCTGATGTAGCTAAAGAATGCCTTATGGTTATCCTTAGCTAGGGATGCTATTTTAGCTTCATAATTACCTATTTGACTTGCTTGTTCAAGCTGTGGAGGGATTGTTTTCTGCTGAGTCAGTTCCCTCTTGCTCTTAGACATCAGTTTCTTTCTGTTGTTATATAACCTACTTATACTTGAGGTCCACCAGGGCAGCTTGTTTTTTCAGGAGTATATGGTTTTGATCCAGTCAGGCACAGCTGAGTTTACACAGTTGTTTAGGTGTTTATACAAGGCATTTGTGTATACCTCTGCATAGCAGTCATTGTTGACAATATTTGCATGGGGTTTGAACCATTTTATAGCATCACTTAGTAGGCTTTAGTTAGTTTTGGAAAAATGTTTTAGTTTAATCGTTCCTGCGGGGATGTCAGGTCTAATAGTTATTTCAAACAAGACTGATTTATGGTCTGACCTTACCAAGGAGGATATCACATGTGAGGGTTACAGAGCTCTCCCCATGTTGATGAGTACTAAGCCTAAGACATTTGAACCCTTTGTGGGGTTGCTGACTAACTCTTCCAGGGCATTTGTACTAACAAAGTCCAGGAACCTCTGGGCAATTATGTTTGTGCTCGTGTATGTCACCCAGATATGGAAGGATAGTTGAAATCTCTCATAACCAAGGTGTTTGGTTGTATGGTGAGTGACTCCAGGTAGGAGGTATGTTTCTCTTAGCTCACAATCAGGGACCTATAGCTGACAATGATGTGGTAGAGTATTTTGTCTATAGTTAATAGGTCCTGGAGTAGCTCAAGACAGTCATACTGTTTAACTGGTCTCAAGGTGTATTTAGCTTTAATGAAGATGGATACACCTCTGCCTTTGGTTCTTTAATCCTCATTCTCATTTTGAGGTCTGAACATTTGGAAGGCATTGTAACCTTGCATGACTGGGGTGCTCTCCACAGCCCTGAACCATGTCTCTGTGACTGCACAGACATCAGCATCTTCCAGAGGGAGGAGTGCTTCCAGGGAGTGCTGTTTCCTGTTTAGGCTTCTAGCATTAAGCAGCATAACCATGAGTTTGTTTTGATTGGATTTTATGTCGGAAATTAAATTTTTTTGACATTGCCTAAAAAAGGTACTATAGAGGAGGCAAGAGCCTTTGCCAGTATCCAGAAGCCCAGAGGAGACAGGTGCAGACCATTTCTGGCAAAGAAGCATGGTCTGTTGACCGTGTCTTCCCTAACTGACAAATAATGGACCCCTTGGACTGACATCAGAAGCTAAGCCAATTTTTGAAGTCTATCATTTTTTGTCTATATTGTGACATCATCCTGGGTGAAGGTAGAATGCTGCTTAGGGACAGGGTCATACCTGCCTGGGACACATAATCTGAGAGTTCAGTCATGTCTCTTCATACTGTCCAGAGAGGCATGTCTCAAGTCATTCACCCCAGCATGGACTATGACAGAGTCATAACGATACTTGTTGTTCAGTGACTTGAGTACATGCATGATCTGACATATCCTGGCACCTGACAGGCAGCTGCCTGTGACCTTCTTGTTGTCCAGCCTTGAGAGTTTCGCCTTCTGTGTGTCTCACTATTGAGTCAGCTATGACCAAGATGTTTGGTTTTGAGGTGTTTTGCCTTAGGGGCTTATTTGCTGAGACACTGGTATGTGTGTTGTTATGTGTAGAGGTTTCTATTTGTGTTGCGTTGTGTGCAAGTGGTTTGCACTTGGGAGGTCTCTGATCTTTTGGTAGGCATCAAGTGAGTACCTCCATGTATGTGGGTTTATGTTTCATGACCTTACTTTGTGTGACAGTAGAGGAGTATGTGTTGACAACCTGTTTGATTTCCTGTTTATTGTTAAGTGAAAGGATGATTCCAATTTCATAATATAATTATATCTCTCACATACTGTATTTGTTTGCTTTAGGAGTAAGTGATTGCCATTATACATGAGGCATTTACTACATTACCCTTATCTTCATTTATTTACTTATTGCTGTTATTACTGCAATTTATTATTAGGATTTAATATTAACATATTTTGTTTAACTATATTGTTTCATTACTGATATGTTTTGTTAAGATTTAATGATCAACTTATCCACATCCCCACCAGGGGCAACAATATCCTAGACCTAGTCATTAACAACATGAGTGACCGGTGTTCCACACCTGAAGTCAACTCCTCGTTGGTCCAATCCGACCATAAGCTAATCACCCTTGATATCCACATCCCGCCCCATCCTCCCCCATTAAGGAAACCACGGTAAAAACTTTCTCCAAAGCCAACTTCATGCTTCTTAAGACAGAAGTAGTGAACTTCATGAGACCAATGCAGATGGACAATACAGTTACAACTGCTGTATCCTACATAAATGCACTCTATAAGCACTTACATGAGTGCATGGATCGTGCTATCCCAAACAGAACCAAGACGCTATCCTCCAAAAAAAGGAAGCCAATCTGGTGGTCCCCTGCCATAAGCAAACTGTACAAGAGAAGGAAAAAACTGTTGCAAAAGAGAGTAAAATCCCATGAGTGGAGGAGCTCCCTGGTCCGCCTCTGTAAGAAGCTGAGATCCCTTATAAGATCCTCCAAAGCTAGCTATGAAAACAAAATCGCCACTAATTCTAAGGACAACAACAAAGCATTCTATATCTATGTCAAGAATCTCGATGGTAACACCCAGATCTGCTCTGAGTTACAGCACAATGGCACAAAAATTACAGAACCAACTGATATTGCCAACATCCTGGCAGATAGGCTCAGTGCTAACTTTACCCCCCCTCACCCCCTAAAGGGCCCATATCTATACAGGAAGAATGCAGAGTACCTGTAATCACAACTACACAGGTAAAAGCTGTACTGTCTAAAGCCAAAAACACAGCATCCATGGGACCGGACAACATCCCAGGCTGCCTTTTACATGAACTTCAGAATGAACTGGCTCCCCACTTAAGCACAATGTTCAATAATAGCCTCACATCAGGCTTTGTGCCCACTGAAAGGCACACAGCAACAGTTATCCCACTCCACAAAGGGGGAGCCACCACTGATCCTGGGAACTATCAACCTATTAGCCTGACGAGCCTGGGCTGCAAGGCCATGGAACGTATCATCATGGAACTCATAAACAAAGACATTGGTAACCTCCAAACTCTGGATCCCATGCAGTTCGGGTTTGTGGAAGGCAGATCATGCCTCCTGAACCTGATTGACTTCTTTGAGGCAGTCACCAAAGCCGTAGATGAGGGTACGGTGGTTCACACAGCCTATCTTGACCTCATCAAGGCTTTTGACACCATCCCCCATTCTGGAATTATAGCTAAACTCACTAAATTAGGTATAAATCCCTACGTCACAAGATGGGTTGCCAACTGGCTCACTGACAGAACCTACACTGTAAAAGTTGCAGACTTCAAATCTGACCTCAAAGCAGTGACAAGTGGAGTACCACAGGGTTCTGACCTGGGACCTCTCCTGTTTGGTATCTACTTCCCTGAAGTACAGGCTAACACAGAAGGCCTCTGGCTAATGAAGTTCACAGGTGACTGCAAACTAGGAGCCATAGTCAAGTCCCCAAATGATGTGGACATCCTACAGAAGGACCACGCTGAGACAGATGCCTGGTGTCAAAGCCATGGCCTCAAGCTCAATGCCAAAAAGTGCAGTGTCATCCCCTTTGGTAAAAACTCTGTACCCATGAACTACCACATACAATCTACTTAACACTGAATGTGTTTTTTTTTTTTTTTTTTTAATTTTCAAATGTTTTTTAATTTTTTAAATTTTTTTAATTTTTAATTTTTAAATGTTTAAATTTTTATTTTTGTTTCACTGGAGCTTGTCTCCCCGGGCCTCTACTGAAAATGGAAATATATCCAGTTAGACTAGCCCGGTTAACAAATGTAAAATAAAATAAAATAAATAAATAAGAGACCTTGGGACTCAGGTGGACAGTAGTCACTCCTTTGATAGTCACATCACCCCAGTAGTCAAGAAGTCCTTCTATGTGGCACACCTCATCATAAAAGGGTTCTCATCCAGGAAAAACCTCTATTCGACACTCATTAGATCCATTATAGAATGCAATGACCCTTTTGGAATGTACCTCACAAGACATCTGCAGCAGCTGGAAAGGCCACAGAAGTACCTCACAAAGAGGATTACTGGCCTCAAACAAATGCCCTATACTGACCGCCTCAAAAACTCCAGCTTTACTCCGTAGCATATCACCTACTCTGAGGGATCTCTGCCTAACATATAAAACTATGTCAAACCCAGAGCTGTTGGACATGCTACACCTAAAGAAATCCCAATCCCTCTGAGCTACACGCTCTAGGGACCTAAACCTTGCCACCACAATAAACAAGACATGCTGAAGGGATAGATTCCTGTCCCAGAGACTTCCCATACTCTGGAACAGGCTACCCATCTATGTCAAGCAAAGTTCTTCATTAGCACTCTTCAAGAAAAATCTTGATGAGTGGATG
>NC_056735.1:1344514935-1344624935 GCF_019279795.1 Protopterus annectens | reverse complement strand
ACCAGAATCAGTTATAACAGATTAACTCTTACCCAAGGAGAAAGGTGGTCTGAACCTTCCTGACTTACAGGCATATTACCTTATTATTAATGCCAGTCATATTATACGATTAGCCAATTACGAACTCTCTAATACATCATGGCACCCTCTTTGGATCAAAATTTATTACCAACACCTCAGTTCTTCCAATATAAACCCAAAGGTTATACCTTTTCATCCTAATTTAATCATTAATACGGTTTGTTTCCAAAAGCTCATATCCTCCTTAAACCTAAAAAACTCTTTAATTATGGCCCAACCAATACATATGAACCCCAATATCAGAATTAATAACAATATGATAAATCTTAACAATTGCCCAAACATAAAGAAGTGCTCAGTCTGGGATTTTTATCAAATCAAAGATTTGCCACTGAGTTCTATCGTAGACTCTCTTGCAGCAAGTAAAAAATACCGTATAATTATTAAACAAATTTTATATCTAGTAACTCTAATGACATCAGATATTAATGTAGCTACACAAGATTACCATCAGTATCAACAAATCACTACCTTTCTTTTATTGAGGACTAAAATGTTATCAAAAACGTATAGATTAATTACTCAAATTAAATTCAAGGATGTAATCCTATATTCTAATTACTGGGAAAGTCAAAACAATAAATTAACTACTGAACAAAATCTAGAAGCAATTGACATAACCATAAAACTAACTCCTTTTAAAAATTAATCTATACTCAATTTATGATAAACAACAATGCCTATCACACACCACTTTTTCTGAACAAAATAAATCCAAATACATCACCTTTTTGTCCTACTTGCTCTAACTCAGTAGCAGACAGTCTCCATATACCCTGGTCTTGTAAAAATATATACAAACTATGGTGCTCTTTGAGAGCAAAACTAGAGAAAACAGGATATATGAAATCTATCCTCTCATGGGAAATGGCAATATTAAACATTTTGCCAAGCTCCTATAGATTTGAGTCTAAACATATCATTGTAACACTGTGCGCTACATTGAAATCTTCTATAGCCCTAAACTGGCTTGACAGGTCTAAGACTTCTTGGGCAGAATTTAAATCTATAGCTACTAAATATGTCCTAGCAAATAAACTAAGAACAGTAAGTCACAAGAAGTTAACTTATTTCCATAAATGCTGGAAAAGACTTATAGACTTACTTAGCTAAAATCTTACTAAGTTAATCTAAGCAAGTTTATCTTTCTTCCTTACTACCCATTAAATAGGGATTTTCCTATACAGCTCCATATAAAGGCTACTATCAGTCTTGCATGAGGATTATAACTTGTCCATTCGGTTTATCAAAATGTTCTCTAGTATATAAGCATAACACCTACTACTACCAAATGAGAAAATAATCTAATTACTACCCTTTACACTGCGCCCTGCATGAGTGACAACACAGTGTAAATAATGTAAACAGTTGCCTAGATAGGCTCAGGTATATGATTACGCTTCCTCCTCTGTTAAAATAACAATGCTTAATGTTATATTATCACCATTAATGTTTAGTTGTCAAACAATATATCTGAAATCTAAGTCATATTCAATATTAGAAGGCATACTCGCCTATCACTAATGCCTACCACAATTAAAAGATGGTCTATTTTTGTCATTCTTTTTATTTTATGAGCCTCTCTATATTGCGATGGTCAATCATTTCATATACCTTGTAACTTTTCTATATATTTTTTTTAGTTTCCCAATTCATTGTAACTACATTGATATGTTCATTGTCAATATGTACTGAATTGTTCACTGTATTTAAAGAAAAAATGAAATAATAAAAATCATAATTGGAAAAAAAAAGGATTTTACATCATCAGTGATCTCTCTTTCTATATTTCTGCTGTGTTGTGTATCAAGGATTGTTGCAGATACTGAACCATGGATGCTGATTTAGTTACCACTGTTGTCTTGTCTTAAAGTATGGATTACTTTTCAATGTTTTTGGATTACATAAGGTGTTGCATTTTTATTCCAGGTTATAGCAGTATTAGACTCATAGGTTCATAAGGTCATAGGGGGTTACTAGGCTAACAGCCCTAGAACCATTACAAGTCTAGCCATGTTATACCCGAGTTACCCTTACAATCTTAGCCATGGTACACCTGAGTTATCCTAAATGACCTTGGTTAGATGGGCATTATTAGCAGAGCAAGTCTAAGGTCAGCACCGACTATCTCTGTCCATGAGGGACATGGGTGCCACCCCTGGGATTAATTTTCAGTCTCCCATCCGATTGTCCAGGTTATGCTTGAATATGGTTAGTGAGGAGCTTGCTGTGTTATGTGAATTGGGAGTCTATTTCAAAGGAGTGGCAATCTATAGGAGATGTATCTGTCTCTCCAGCATGTTCTGTTGATATCACAGGCTAGATTAAGGTCCCTAGAGTGAGTGACTCTTGTCACATTTGATTTGTGGATGTGTAGCATTTCCATTAGGACAGGTCAGAGACTGCCACGTAAGGTGAGGCACAAGTCACCTCTCAGCAGCCTGTAAGATACAGAGTGCAATGACAATGTTTTAAGTCTATCCATGTAAGACATGTTTGGAGGCCTTGAATTTTCTTTGTGAGAAACTTCTGTGGTGTCTCTAGCTGCTGCAGGTGTCTGGTGAGGTACATGCAAAAGGGGTTATTGTACTCTATTAGTGGTCTAATGAAGATCGACTACAGTGGATTTCTAACATCGTTAGACCTGGACGTGATATCCTTACTTATGAGATGTGCCATGTAGAAGGCTTTCCTTACCACTGTGGAAACATGGTGATCAAAGTTTAGATTTCTATCAACCTGAGTTCCCAAGTCTCGCATCACTGGGTTTGAGTTTAGGGGGTGCTGTCAATACTGTAATCAGCAGGGTGTTCCTCTTTGCTAAAGAGGATAATGATGCACTTTTTTGCAACCAGTTGTTTGTCTATGTTAACCCCTTCTGTAAAATGGTAACATTGTTGGGGGACTCGATGATTGCACCCAATTTGCAATCATCAGCAAACTTTGTAAGCCACAGACCATCTAGTTTAGCCTGGACTTCTTTAAAATAGATTCCAAACAGTAACAGGCCTAGTACAGATCCTTGTGGTACACCATTGGTGATTGGTCTACTAGTAGAGGTGGAGTCCATGACTTTAACAGTGTGTATTCTGTCTGTGAGCCAGGTTGGCTACCCAACTGGTGATGTGGGGGTTAATCCCTAGCTGGGAAAGTTTCTCAGTGATACCTGAGTTAGGAATTGTGTCAAAAGCCTTGGCTAGATCAAGATAGGTAGTATGCACTGTCTTACCTTCATCCAGGGCTCTAGTGATATTCTCAAAGAAGTCTATCAGGTTTAACAAGCATGATCTACCCTTAAGGAAGCCAAACTGGGTTGGGTCAAGAGTTTGAAGGTCACCTATGTCCTTGTTGATAAGGTCCATGATGATTCTTTCCATGGCCTTGCAAATGAGGCTGGTTAGGCTTATGGGTCTATAGTTCCCAGCGTCAGTTGATGGCAGCCTTTGTGCAAGGAGATTACTGTTGCTGTTCTCCACTCTGCTGGAACAAAGCCAGTTCTCATGTTATGGTTAAAGAGAGCACCAAGTAGTGCTGCTAAGTCTTGTTTTAGTTTGCTAAGTAAGCAGCCTGGGATGTTATCTGGTCCCACTGAGGCCATGTTTTTGGTCTTGGAGAGTGCAGATATGATTTGCTGTCTAGAGATAGTTGGGAGGGGACTAGTCTCAGGAATGCTTTGGGGTATGGCTAGTGGGGACAAGGGGGTGACGCTTGGGCCAAATTTGTCAGCCAGCAGTTTGGCAATTTCCTCAGTTGCCATATGAGTGTTACCATATACAATGAGCTCGGCACATAGCTGGGCATTCCCTTTTCAAGTTCTGATGTAGCTAAAGAATGCCTTATGGTTATCCTTAGCTAGGGATGCTATTTTAGCTTCATAATTACCTATTTGATTTGCTTGTTCAAGCTGTGGAGGGATTGTTTTTCTGCTGAGTCAGTTCCCTCTTGCTCTTAGACATCAGTTTCTTTCTGTTGTTATATAACCTACTTATACTTGAGGTCCACCAGGGCAGCTTGTTTTTTCAGGAGTATATGGTTTTGATCCAGTCAGGCACAGCTGAGTTTACACAGTTGTTTAGGTGTTTATACAAGGCATTTGTGTATACCTCTGCATAGCAGTCATTGTTGACAATATTTGCATGGGGTTTGAACCATTTTATAGCATCACTTAGTAGGCTTTAGTTAGTTTTGGAAAAATGTTTTAGTTTAATCGTTCCTATGGGATGTCAGGTCTAATAGTTATTTCAAACAAGACTGATTTATGGTCTGACCTTACCAAGGAGGATATCACATGTGAGGGTTACAGAGCTCTCCCCATGTTGATGAGTACTAAGCCTAAGACATTTGAACCCTTTGTGGGGTTGTTGACTAACTCTTCCAGGGCATTTGTACTAACAAAGTCCAGGAACCTCTGGGCAATTATGTTTGTGCTCGTGTATGTCACCCAGATATGGAAGGATAGTTGAAATCTCTCATAACCAAGGTGTTTGGTTGTATGGTGAGTGACTCCAGGTAGGAGGTATGTTTCTCTTAGCTCACAATCAGGGACCTATAGCTGACAATGATGTGGTAGAGTATTTTGTCTATAGTTAATAGGTCCTGGAGTAGCTCAAGACAGTCATACTGTTTAACTGGTCTCAAGGTGTATTTAGCTTTAATGAAGATGGATACACCTCTGCCTTTGGTTCTTTAATCCTCATTCTCATTTTGAGGTCTGAACATTTGGAAGGCATTGTAACCTTGCATGACTGGGGTGCTCTCCACAGCCCTGAACCATGTCTCTGTGACTGCACAGACATCAGCATCTTCCAGAGGGAGGAGTGCTTCCAGGGAGTGCTGTTTCCTGTTTAGGCTTCTAGCATTAAGCAGCATAACCATGAGTTTGTTTTGATTGGATTTTATGTCGGAAATTAAATTTTTTTGACATTGCCTAAAAAAGGTACTATAGAGGAGGCAAGAGCCTTTGCCAGTATCCAGAAGCCCAGAGGAGACAGGTGCAGACCATTTCTGGCAAAGAAGCATGGTCTGTTGACCGTGTCTTCCCTAACTGACAAATAATGGACCCCTTGGACTGACATCAGAAGCTAAGCCAATTTTTGAAGTCTATCATTTTTTGTCTATATTGTGACATCATCCTGGGTGAAGGTAGAATGCTGCTTAGGGACAGGGTCATACCTGCCTGGGACACATAATCTGAGAGTTCAGTCATGTCTCTTCATACTGTCCAGAGAGGCATGTCTCAAGTCATTCACCCCAGCATGGACTATGACAGAGTCATAACGATACTTGTTGTTCAGTGACTTGAGTACATGCATGATCTGACATATCCTGGCACCTGACAGGCAGCTGCCTGTGACCTTCTTGTTGTCCAGCCTTGAGAGGGGGGCCTTCTGTGTGTCTCACTATTGAGTCAGCTATGACCAAGATGTTTGGTTTTGAGGTGTTTTGCCTTAGGGGCTTATTTGCTGAGACACTGGTATGTGTGTTGTTATGTGTAGAGGTTTCTATTTGTGTTGCGTTGTGTGCAAGTGGTTTGCACTTGGGAGGTCTCTGATCTTTTGGTAGGCATCAAGTGAGTACCTCCATGTATGTGGGTTTATGTTTCATGACCTTACTTTGTGTGACAGTAGAGGAGTATGTGTTGACAACCTGTTTGATTTCCTGTTTATTGTTAAGTGAAAGGATGATTCCAATTTCATAATATAATTATATCTCTCACATACTGTATTTGTTTGCTTTAGGAGTAAGTGATTGCCATTATACATGAGGCATTTACTACATTACCCCTTATCTTCATTTATTTATTTATTGCTGTTATTACTGCAATTTATTATTAGGATTTAATATTAACATATTTTGTTTAACTATATTTTGGAAAAAATGTGTTTCATTACTGATATGTTTTGTTAAGATTTAATGATCAACTTATCCACATCCCCACCAGGGGCAACAATATCCTAGACCTAGTCATTAACAACATGAGTGACCGGTGTTCCACACCTGAAGTCAACTCCTCGTTGGTCCAATCCGACCATAAGCTAATCACCCTTGATATCCACATCCCGCCCCCATCCTCCCCCATTAAGGAAACCACGGTAAAAACTTTCTCCAAAGCCAACTTCATGCTTCTTAAGACAGAAGTAGTGAACTTCATGAGACCAATGCAGATGGACAATACAGTTACAACTGCTGTATCCTACATAAATGCACTCTATAAGCACTTACATGAGTGCATGGATCGTGCTATCCCAAACAGAACCAAGACGCTATCCTCCAAAAAAAGGAAGCCAATCTGGTGGTCCCCTGCCATAAGCAAACTGTACAAGAGAAGGAAAAAACTGTTGCAAAAGAGAGTAAAATCCCATGAGTGGAGGAGCTCCCTGGTCCGCCTCTGTAAGAAGCTGAGATCCCTTATAAGATCCTCCAAAGCTAGCTATGAAAACAAAATCGCCACTAATTCTAAGGACAACAACAAAGCATTCTATATCTATGTCAAGAATCTCGATGGTAACACCCAGATCTGCTCTGAGTTACAGCACAATGGCACAAAAATTACAGAACCAACTGATATTGCCAACATCCTGGCAGATAGGCTCAGTGCTAACTTTACCCCCCCTCACCCCCTAAAGGGCCCATATCTATACAGGAAGAATGCAGAGTACCTGTAATCACAACTACACAGGTAAAAGCTGTACTGTCTAAAGCCAAAAACAGCATCCATGGGACCGGACAACATCCCAGGCTGCCTTTTACATGAACTTCAGAATGAACTGGCTCCCCACTTAAGCACAATGTTCAATAATAGCCTCACATCAGGCTTTGTGCCCACTGAAAGGCACACAGCAACAGTTATCCCACTCCACAAAGGGGGAGCCACCACTGATCCTGGGAACTATCAACCTATTAGCCTGACGAGCCTGGGCTGCAAGGCCATGGAACGTATCATCATGGAACTCATAAACAAAGACATTGGTAACCTCCAAACTCTGGATCCCATGCAGTTCGGGTTTGTGGAAGGCAGATCATGCCTCCTGAACCTGATTGACTTCTTTGAGGCAGTCACCAAAGCCGTAGATGAGGGTACGGTGGTTCACACAGCCTATCTTGACCTCATCAAGGCTTTTGACACCATCCCCCATTCTGGAATTATAGCTAAACTCACTAAATTAGGTATAAATCCCTATGTCACAAGATGGGTTGCCAACTGGCTCACTGACAGAACCTACACTGTAAAAGTTGCAGACTTCAAATCTGACCTCAAAGCAGTGACAAGTGGAGTACCACAGGGTTCTGACCTGGGACCTCTCCTGTTTGGTATCTACTTCCCTGAAGTACAGGCTAACACAGAAGGCCTCTGGCTAATGAAGTTCACAGGTGACTGCAAACTAGGAGCCATAGTCAAGTCCCCAAATGATGTGGACATCCTACAGAAGGACCACGCTGAGACAGATGCCTGGTGTCAAAGCCATGGCCTCAAGCTCAATGCCAAAAAGTGCAGTGTCATCCCCTTTGGTAAAAACTCTGTACCCATGAACTACCACATACAATCTACTTAACACTGAATGTGTTTTTTTTTTTTTTTTTTTTAATTTTCAAATGTTTTTTAATTTTTTTAATTTTTTTAATTTTTAATTTTTAAATGTTTAAATTTTTATTTTTGTTTCACTGGAGCTTTTCTCCCCGGGCCTCTACTGAAAATGGAAATATATCCAGTTAGACTAGCCCGGTTAACAAATGTAAAATAAAATAAAATAAATAAATAAGAGACCTTGGGACTCAGGTGGACAGTAGTCTCTCCTTTGATAGTCACATCGCCCCAGTAGTCAAGAAGTCCTTCTATGTGGCACACCTCATCATAAAAGGGTTCTCATCTAGGAAAAAAGAAGTCATTGTTCCCCTCTATTCGACACTCATTAGATCCATTATAGAGTACAATGCCCCTTTTGGAATGTACCTCACAAGACATCTGCAGCAGCTGGAAAGGCCACAGAAGTACCTCACAAAGAGGATTACTGGCCTCAAACAAATGCCCTATACTGACCGCCTCAAAAAACTCCAGCTTTACTCCGTAGCATATCACCTACTCTGAGGGGATCTCTGCCTAACATATAAAACTATGTCAAACCCAGAGCTGTTGGACATGCTACACCTAAAGAAATCCCAATCCCTCTGAGCTACACGCTCTAGGGACCTAAACCTTGCCACCACAATAAACAAGACATGCTGAAGGGATAGATTCCTGTCCCAGAGACTTCCCATACTCTGGAACAGGCTACCCATCTATGTCAAGCAAAGTTCTTCATTAGCACTCTTCAAGAAAAATCTTGATGAGTGGATGGGAAATAGGAAATACAACCTGGGGATCACTTCTGTGTCTCTGCTCGACTGTGGCACAGGAAAATAACTTTCTTGGGTGGCGTAAGCCAGGAACCTTGTTGGCTAGGCTTACATAGGCCCTTGGGCCGATAGCCTAGTACCTATCTATGAAGCTAATAATAACATATTTTGTTAAATTAACTATATGAAACATGTGATTGATTATTGCTATGTTTTATTAAGATGCAAAATTAACATATTTGTTAAACTGTTTTGCTGGCCCTATGATTTACTTTGTACTGTCATGCTGTTATCATACTGTTAGGTTTCTTAACGTTGTGTTGCACATAATATACATTAATATGTATGTAGATGAATAAATATGATGTTCGATTCTTTTAGTGCTAACATTGGTTTGGTTATTACTAACCATAACTTATTGCTATACCTCATTTACCACAGCACATCAAGGTAGGCTGATTCCCCTACCTTGCCTCAACTGTCCATGGCTCCTGGTCCCAGCACATCTGGGACCCAGACCAGTGGTTCCCCCTCTGCTGCCTCTGCACTACTTGCAGCATCGGGTAGTACCACCCCAGCCCCCTGTGGGAGTGGTGGTGGAGGGGGTGTTGTCACCCGTATGGAGTTGCCGGTCTTGGTGTGGAGGATATTTCACCATGACTATGACCACTGCCTGATTGAGGGCATCCTGGCCACCCTGGTGTGGCAACCTCTTTCTGGTGCCCAGCCTCCAGCACAGCCACCATTGGGGTAGTGATGTAGCAGTGTTGACAGTCACATGGGTGGGGACGCAAGTCACACTACTGCCATCTGGAGGCACATGGGACTCGGATTTCACAACATCCCCCCTATCCAAGGTGTTCACCCCACTCATTTGTCACACACTGCCCCTGTGTGCTGTCTTGTCTGTCTTGTCTGTTTACAACTGCATCCTCACCTACCCAACTTACCTCCCCTACATGTACCTATGTCCCTTCCCCAATATTCCATTCTCACCTTACAAAAAAAAAGGGCACCTGTCCCCAAAAAAAAAAGAAATTGTCCCATACATAGCTCTCCATTTTGCACGTGTCCACTGGACACATGTAATTCAGTCCAATTGGCTTGACAACACAGTTATGTTGTACTCACCTCTTGCTATGTGGTTTGAGAATCCAAATTCATCTGCAAATCTGTCAAAGTGCACAGTTGTTGCTGTACAAGAAATGGATAGCTATGGTTCTTTTCTACACCCTTCCTGCACATCTCTCTGTGCCGTTCACTATGTGTTTCCCCCCTGCTTGCCCCCATTTTACCACTTTCCTATCTCCCCCTTTTTATTTTCTTTATATTTTTTAGTGAGGCGCTGTGCGATACACCACATCACACAGCTTCACTTAGCTCAGCTAAATAGAGCTATAATGACTATATGTGTTTCTAACATTGTAGGACACATGTACAAAATAAAAATCTCTGATATGTTTTGAAGCCAAGCCCATCGCACCTGCAGCACACTACATTAACCCACCATGCCACTCTTAATTAAAATAGGTGGTTTGAACAAAACATAGTAATTACCAATTATAGTCATTAAGCATGTTTCAGTGGAGCTGCACACCACACCACACCACACCATGCAAACTGGAATAAAATGGAATGGGATAAGTGGGAGTGTACCTTGGACTCTGGGTCAATACTACACCACTATAAGACATGATAATGGATGTAACTGAGGCCTGTGGTAGCAGGTAAATGTGCCCTTTTATCAGCAAAATATAGAAACTCACCTGCTAAGGCATTAATGGAAAAATGCATGCTCAGTTGGGTCGCTGGTGCAGAAATACATCTATATAAAGCCATGCACATACTGATGGACATAGTAGATATATGTCATAGCCTGTATGTGTGCACATATATCTTGCAAATACATCCACTGTAGCAATGACTCAGTAGCTCAGTCTGTTGAATGCCTTGCATACAGTACATTTTGTGACACACAATCCTTGGTTCAAATCCAGTGTTGTGTTGCATTTCAATTACATTATTGTGAAGACAACAATTTATGAATGACTCATGCACTCATTATCCACACAAAGCATTGCAAACAACTGATTTTCACTGCTGGAAGTCACAGGCCTGCAGGTGGGGACACACATCACACATCTGTATAGCATTACTATATGTCACCTATTACTCTGTTATTGACACAGTTGCCTAACGTACATACGTTAAGCACAAGCCATAATTGGAGTATAAAGGGTGCTCTCACTCTGGCTCTGCTTCTACAAGTTTGACACAGCTGACACAGATACACCTACAGCTGGCTATCCTCCAAAGTGTTCACATTCACTTCCTATGTCTATTATTTGCAGTGGTACACACAGCTCTATGTAAAGGTTTCTTTTACAGGTCTACCTTCTGTGATGATGTAGTTTCCTCACCCCAGTAATGTCCATCTCAACAGCTAAGAAAGGGGCCCTGTTCAACATGAAGGCCTTATATATTGCACAGTGGTTGCATGGCATTGGCTAATGATAGTGCAACTCAGCTGTTTTGGCTGCAAGTAGCATACCAAAGTCACAGATTGGTTTAGAAGCAATTACCTGCTAATGAGAAGCATATTAAAATGCAAGCAGCTGGCTATGGGAAAACATTCTGTATGAGACTTTCCTCACACAGAGCACACCTTTGCAAAACTGTACTAGTAGCACATTTCAACAGAGGAGTACTGGACTCCACCAGATATGTAAGTGTTTTTTGTGTATAACAGGATGCAGATGGGAGGATAGAGGTATGGGGAATATGGAGTATAGCGCTAAGCCTGTCTTAGACCTGTAGTAATGACATGTCATTGATACCCTGCTGTCTTACACATAGGTTCATAAGTTCATAGGTTAGTACTAGGTTAACTTCCCTTGTGGGCCATTTTAAGCCTAGCCAAATACCCCATGTGAGAATCAAACCCTGCACCTTGTGTCTGTAAGGTAAACATTTTAACCATTATGCCAACCTCCCACCCTTATGCCAACCTCCCACAGGGGATGTACAATATATCAGGGTTGCATTGTCTTTTGTCACTGTGGCACACTGGTGTTGTTGGACTGTCCCAATATAGTGGTCATAATAGCATGCTGCTATTTGCCTGGCACTGGTCTTATGACATGTTGTTGGGTGGCTGGCCTTAGGGGACACACCACAGTGGACAGGAGTGGTTGGTGTATGATCATACAGCAGAATCTCTCATGGCACAGAGGGAAATACCTCAGTAATGATGCTATCTCAGTTGTATCCACACATGTAGTATGTTGTCACACTGTGGGGTATGACGTGTTAGCAAGCAGTGGATAGTGCCGGCCATTTTGTTCTTGCTGTATCTGTACATAGTAGACAGCCATATATTTGATCCTGTAATGTGTTTCCCTTTTAGTGTGTTTCAGGACTAATGTATCGCAAAAGGCATGCCCCCTTCTCAGATGCAGAGAATGGACTAATACTTCAAGGACATGGCAGCATCATCACATCCTCCTATCCAGGGAGAGGCATAACATGGAACAGTGGGCTGCATTGTGGGCAGATCTTGTCCAGGATGTGGATAAGACTGGCCACCAGGACAGGACATATAAGCAGGTTTGACACTTCGCTACAGACATGGTGAATGCTGCATGATGAAGGGCAGCAGATGTAGCCAGGAATCATGCCATCACAGTTGGAGGGCCCTGCAACAGAACAACCACTTACGGCCACTAAGGAATTCCTGGTGCACCTAGGAACAAACAACAACTCCCAGGCATCCATCATACCATACATCATGGAGGTGGTTGGCACAGTCTCCACAGTAGAGGAGCATGCAGGTAAGCATACTGTGATCACCATTGTAATACTGTAGCAGTCATTCTATCAGGCTGTATATACCTTTATGTTTGTGTCGGGTCTATGTGCTGTGGGTGGCGTTAACTTAGTTGTACACTCATACTCAGAATGTCAGCAATACATCAAGTAACACAGTAGCTGCTGTACATGTGAGATATATGCAGGTATTACCTTGTTGTTCTGCAACATACAGTGGCCCTGAAATTACCTCACCCTCACCTTTTTACAGGTCTGTCAGGAGTTGTTCAAGGCCATGGTCCTGCTTCTGGTAAACTTGATACTGTTCTGTTATGGAGCATACATATGCTATCAAGGGTAAGGGCCAGGATAATTCCCTATGTACAGGTAATGTTGTTTGTAACCAGAGTAGAATGTTTGTGTGTTCCAGTCTGGAACAGTGACCTAAGTTTCCTAGAGTGGATAATCACAGGAGTAGATGAATGAGCAGAAACACTTTTGCAGTTATATTTCAGAGTTAATAAGCCGCCTAGTGTACATGAGGCAATTAATCTGACATGCCTTGTACATACCGAAAATTCATTGGTACATACCTTAGGCACTGAAACTTGTAGTTGTATATATTTGTTAAGATAGGTATTCTGGGTTTTATGTGTTGTTTTATGAGGTATAGTGTCACATTGCATACCTAAAAGGTACATTGTACTGGCCAAGTGTCACATGAGTTACCGGATGTGCTTGTTATAAAGGTCTTGAGTTGAATGTGTGTTTTGTTGTAAGGAAGTCTGTTGTGTATGAAAGCAGGGAGATGAGTAGATGTGTGAGTGGTAATGCAGTTGTGGATCCTCATTATTATGACTCTTTGTGGATCTTTGTGGATTTTCCATACATAATAGTGCAGGTAGTAATCTACTACTTTTGTCTTGATTTTCACAGGTGATTGGAGGATTGGGGGTCTCTCCCCACACAACCTGATATCAGTGTCTCTTTGGACTCTGATGACAATGGTAGCCACAGTGAGGCACAGGTGGGGTTGTCAGGGGCTGAATCTGTCCCAGAGGTTAACATCCCTCTTCTGCCCCCATCGTCACCACACACAGTCAGTATGCCCACACATACCCAGTCCCCACAGGCCTCAAATATGGGACAGTCAGAGTGTGGACACATTGAACAGGCCAGTGTGGCAACTATGGCTTCAGTGAGTGTAGACACTGGCCATAGCCAAAGAGCTGGTGAGGTCCCACACAGGCAGATTGACAGGAGTGCTCATAGGAGAACTGCTGTCCATCCTCCACCTGTTGCAGGTGTCACATCTCGGGTCACTTGGTGCATGTTTCAGGCTGCCATGGAGGCACAGGCATGTTCTGAATGAAACACCAGACATATGCTTAGGGTTATGGGTGCAGCACAGTCTGGCATTCATGACTGCCTCCACTGCACTGGGAGCACCCTGGATTGGTTCACTGATGCAGTGGATAGACAGGCTGAGACAGTGTCTGTCTTGGACCGCACATTGTCTGTGCTGGAACATGTGGTTGGAATTGGATGTCGGACCCATGGATGAAGGTCAGCAACACCATCTGCTGATAGTTCACATGGCCATGCACAGTTATGCTCCTGTAGTGGCAGTACATCCAGTGCTACAGAGGGGAGTGTGCTGTCCACACCATGATGTGGAAGGCCATGGGCACATGGTCCGGGGTGGTCCCATGGGGGACACGGTCCCAGCAGACAGCAGTTACCATCAGGTACTAGCACCGCATCTGACCTTGAGCATTGTGGTGCCAGTGCAACTCCTGGCAGAGCCATTTCTCGTGTTTATGGCTGGAAACAGTGAACTGTCAACTCTACCATGTATGGTCCACAGCTGTCCAACATACACACGCACTGAGCTTGACTGTATATACACACGTACTCACACACCACTGTCACATGCAAGTCACCTACAGACACACACAGCACCTTTCCTTACTCCATCTAACCTGCTCCCCTTCCTGACTCATACACATGCTGTCAACCGTTTGGGCCACCCTAGGCCTCCAGCACCCCCACACATCACCCTGTGCAAGTAATGATACTTGTACCACATCCCTGCCATCCTTCCCATCAATGCAGGAGAATGAAGCTATGTGTCTGATGCACAGGGTGACTATATTACTTGACATGTACTTGTGTAATGCAGTATTGTTTTCCCATGTCACTTGTAGTGGTCACCAACATACACTGTATGCTGGCATGTGTCATGAGTATGCAACATACTTTTGTGGACCTTATGTTGTATGATGTTGCACTGGTGATATTGTTACACAATAACAGGTATGTCACAGACCTTGATGGAGTGCATATGCTGCTGTAGGGAGCATAGTAGATGAATGACTCACTGTAAGGACATTAACCTACTATGTCACATTAGTACTACATGCTTGTGGGAGACATTTGTCTATCAGACATAAACACACCCTTGAAACAGACTCTGCCTAAAAGTACACAGTGCACCTCAGTGCATGCTATCTGTTTGATTGGCTGGACAGCCATCATCTCAACACATGGCATCTGCCTGAGTCCCTCTTGGACTGGGGCAATATGTGCTGGTCCTGTACCGAGGGGTATACAGATATCTCGGATTGTGAGGGCTGTATGGCCATTATGCTCGTTAACTTTGCATATCGTATGGCTCCATAACATGATCTATACTGCTGTAACAGCCTCACACACAAACATGGCCACATTCAGGCTAGTACCATTTCCACTCACTGCATATAGGACTCTTCAAGGCACACACATACTGTAAATTGGCTGTATGTAGATTAGAATGCTTACCTATGTACTGGTATACACTACAGGTCACAGTACCAGATGCACACAACACAACTCCCGTCTGCTAGTAGTATCAGTTTAGAACATATAATGCTCATTGATAACAGCAAGCCTTGTTGTGTTCAGTCATTTGGGAGGGCCACATCACCTGCTACAAATAAAATGATGCAAAACCCTAACTATGTCTACTTTACAAAAACCCTAACTATGTCTACTTTACAAAGATTATCATATATATGCCATATGGCATATATATGATACTCTTCACTTATCAGACCAATGATCGAGTACAATGCCCCATACGGGATGTATCTCACCCGACACCTGCAGCAATTGGAGAGACCCCAAAAGTTCCTCACCAAAAGGATAAAGGGACTCCAAAACCTGTCATATGCTGCCAGACTGAAGAAACTCCAACTCTATTCAGTTGCATACCGTCTGCTCAGAGGTGACCTGTGCCTGACATACAAGGCCATGACCAACCCGGAATTAATGGACATGCTCCACCTCAAAAAATCCAAATCCACCAAAACCACTAGAGCAAGAGACTTAAACCTTAGGATATAAATAGGACATGCTGGAGGGATAGATTTATCACCCAGAGACTCCCCATGCTGTGGAATAAAATCCCGGTCCATGTGAGGCAGAGCACCTCGCTGGCTCTGTTCAAGAGAAATCTTGACCGGTGGATGGGAGATCGTAGGTTTACCCCGGGAATCATCTCTGTGTCACTACTGGACAGAGGCACAACAAACTAATGGGCACAGTATTTCTAACATAAGGGGCTGCGTAAGCCACATAACTTTGGGCTAGGCTTATAAATGCCCTAGGGCAGTTAGCCTAGTATAAACCTATGAACCTATGAATATGCACATGCACCATGTTGGGCAGAGGGAGGATAGAACCCTTACCTATCTAGGCTTATACACTATAGATCACACTACTTATTGCACAAGCCATGGGTTAAGTCTTGCTACTGCACTCTCAGCTAATAGTCTTAAAAAGTGGCTGACATCATCAGGCCTTGTAAAATAGGGCAGTGTGGAAGCCAGCAGCCGGTTACTGGGCCAAAAAGTGCATAACCATTGCAGGTGGCTAGCCCATGAGAGCATGGCAGTTGTTTTGCAGGGATACACACACACACACACACACACACACACACACACACACACACACACACACACACACACACACACACACACACACACACACACACACACACACACACACACACACCAAGTGGGCTGCAGTAAGATTAGAACACCTATCTAGGCTTATATACTATAGATCATAGTACTTATCGCATGTGCCACAGGTTAAGTCTGTTGTACATGGGATTGCAGGCACAGTACTTGTACATTACACAAACTAGGCTTGTATTGAACAGCATCTGTGGCCTGCAGACTGATATTGGTTTGTACTGTTATCTGCATCTAGTATCCTAGCGGTGAGATAACTGATGTTATCCTAGCCATGTGTGTGCAGTTACCAGTATGGCCCTATATGGCTGCTTGCAGATAGATAGGCGACATTGTGGGCATAGACAATGTGTCCTGTTCATAAGTGCATTGACACCATTATACATTACATCATCTACTCACCTTTGTCTACGTGATGACGTCCAGCAGGCATAGGTTTCTGTAGGTAAGTGGATTATGTACTGTTGTGCCCTTAGCTTGGATCCTTTGAGCAACATTATGGCTGTGCAATAGTGCAGTTTACTCACCATTATTAGGGTATTTCAGACAATGCAGACATCCACACACATAATTCTGTATATAACAGGGATGTATGTAATTAATCAAAAGGTGCTTCAACAAAGTATTAGTTTAAGGGTGTGCACACAAAACAAAGTATTAGTTTAAGGGTGTGCACACTTATGCAACCAGCTTATTGTATGTTTTTTTATTTTTTATACTTTTTCCCCTAACAGATTTGTTTGTTTTTCAATTGAATTGTACAGGTTATAGGTCACATTAAAGGTGGGAAAAGTTTTGAAATGATTTATCGTGGTGTCATTTTTTTGTATCACAAAAACCTGGCATTTTAACAGGGGTGTGTAAACTTTTTATATTCACTGTATATAGCTATATATATATATATATATATATATATATATATATATATATATATATATGAGAGATACTGACAGATGTATATGTATATGCATATATCTGTATGTATAGACATTTATTAATAATAGCTCATTTCAATGAAGGGCCAACAAAATTGTGCTCATTTTTACTACGTGTACGGGCATGCCCATTGGGACTGCCAGCACTTATAATGTGACTCCAGGTCACACCTACCTGTATTCCAATCTGGGATTTTGTATGTTGTAGACATTAACATCCACCTCTGTTTCTGCAGTACTGCATTTCACTCATAATGTCCACAGCATTCCCTAACTGTGTGCTGTACTTAATATGTGACTGAGGTTGGTAATGTTACATCACCAACAGACTTACAGTCTGCACACCTCTCAACTGTCCTGATTTTCACAGAATGTCCAGAGTTTTGCCTCATATGCTTGGACTGTTCCTCACACATTTGTGGTCTTCTGGTGCTTTATTGAATGTTGACATCAATACATTCTACTAACTACAGACAAGCAATTGTGTGTCAGACTTTATATCCATCAGAAAATATGTACTACTGCAACACATTTACTTCCAGCAACTGTCTTGGTTTATGTGACCAATATTTAAACTCTGTCTCTATGTTTGGGCCTATCTCTCCCCTCCCCCCAATCTTTCTGGCTTTGTCCAGATTTCTTACACTAAGGTTGGGAGGTATGAATTCTGTGAAAACACCAACATACTACTGGTTCACATGCAAAAGTGAGTAATTCCAGATTAGAACCATCAATACTATCACCCATGCTAGCTTCCCTAGTCCATTGAGCCACACAGGTTGCTAGACAGAGAGGGGTCATCCATCACACAATCAACAGCATACATATGTACATTGTTATCCTGTGTGAAGTGAGACATACAATGTGTGAGCGCTATCTATGTTACAGCCCTGAGATTGCCTGGTCCACTGATATACCATTGCTGATTTTCTGTTAAAGCAGTTATATGGGTACACTGCTGTGTTGGGGGTGGGGAAACAGCAGCACATGATCAGCATGGGTAGACAGTAGTCCACATATCACGTGTGACCACTGTTTAACATCTCCCTTGTCTGATATCAAGAATATTCTAACCATGAGGCCTATGAAAATTAAGGAACACATACTATTGGACTGGGTATCAGTTGTCCCATGTAGATGTTAACTCTGACCAAATAGCCCACTATATTTCCTTGAATAACAGCAGCAGATCTATACATACAATACCCTATTATAGTAATCCTTACAATTAGTGTTTAGGTTAGAGACTTACCTTGAGAATGCAGAATTTGACAGAACTGTAGTTTAGGACTGACTCTGTATGATGCAAGCGATACACAGCCAATACATGGATAGGTACAGGTTGTGTGGGTTGCCTGGCATCAGCTATTTTAATATATGTGTGTGAATAGGAGAAAGGTGTCAGTCCCTGGCAAGGGAGCACACAGGATTTTTGGAGTGGGGTGCAAACCTAGAGTCCCACCCACGCAGCCCCAACCCCTCCACCCACACAGCCCCACCTACCCACACAGCCATTCCAGTGTCCCATTACTTGGCTATTCCTCCCCATTTGTCTAGACACTGTTCAAATCTCTCAGTGTGCATACTATTTTATGCTTTACTTCTACAATGATTACAGATATTTGGATTTCATTTCATAGGTTCATAGGTGTGTACTAGGCTAATGACCCTGGAGCCTTTACAAGCCTAGCCCATAGGATTACCCCGGCATTGTGCCACCCAACCTTAGTTCCCAGTGCCTCTGTTGAGTAGAGCCACTGGAGGGATCCCTGTGGTGAATCTTCCATTTCCCATCCACCCATCAAGATTTCTCTTGAAGAGGCCAGTGAGGCTCTGCTTGGCATGCATGAGAAAGCTATTCCATAGCCTGGGCAGTCTCTGGGTTATGAACCTGTCCCTCCAGCATGTTCTGTTGATTGTGGTAATGAGGTTGAGGTCTCTGGAGCATGTGGTGGGAGGGATTGGGATTTCTTTAGATGTAGCATTTTATAGCAATGTTTTGTTCAGTTTGTACAAAGTAACATGTACAAAACAGATTAGAGTATGGCCATCTTTAGTGTTGACAGTGACAAAGTTATAATTAGACAATGATAAAACAAAGATAAAATCAATAATAAGACAGGTGGAAAAAAGAAACCAAGAAATTAAAAATGTGCCAGACTGAAAACTATTTTAGGGACCTAAAACATAACTCCAAAGTAAAAAATAAAAAAAGGCTGTAAGGGATTCTGTAATGGAAACAGCTTGAAGAGGACACCTACAGGGAACAAAGTACCTAAAATGTTTATCTGTAAAGTAGACTGCAAAACAGGATATGAAGTCACTAGTTCAAATGTTAAAACAGTGAAAACAAAACACTATGGTCACTAGTCAGTTCCTGAAATCAAATTATGTTGTAAATAGTTAACTTGGCCATTATAACCCTTGTTTACAGCAGCAATATTAAATCAAACCCAAGATTAACATTAGATAAAACAGTTGATTGTGATATTTGAATTTGCATACTTAACAATGGCAAGATAATGAAAGTTAAATGCAAGTCCCAATAGCCTGACATAAAGCAAGTTTATTAATGTTGCATAAACATGAATCTATATAAAATGGCTGTATCAAAAATTAGTACCAAAATAACAAGTGCACTTTGTACAGGATTGCAAAGCATGTAAAAATGTAAATGCTGTTCATAATAATAAATGTCTTCCATTTATTTCAAATTTTATAGCACAAACACTGATAGACATTTATTAAACCTAAACAAAGCAATAGTATTACAATGAAAACAGACTTAGCATTAAAACTTCTCTACCTTTGAAACCCACATTCCCTGAAACAGCACTGAAACTCACATTCAAAGAAAATGCATCTGGCCAGTGGCAGGGTAAGTTTACATTTGGGCTGTTTTCATATCATAGGCTCCTTGCACACATTTTTCGAACCATGCAGAAGTTCTTTGATTTCACTTTCCTGACTGTATTAATTATACTATATAGTAATTGAATTATATCTCTTGTATAATACAGCACCACTTGTTAGAGAGTGTTTTAAATTTATAGTTCTGAACATTTTTCCTTTAAGCAATGAAACATATGAACCAATAATGACAAACGGCCCAAGTAAGAACATTTCAACCGTAAAAGGCCACTCAAACTTCTTTCATTACAAATCTACATTCTGTGGGAGTCAAATCTTCAGCCCTCTGCATCAAGATGCAAGCATGTTACCAACACTGCCTTGGAATTCTATCCCACAATAGTGATACCATTTGCTAAACAAAACAGTTGTACATTTTAAACAGACAGCATGAGCAGCAGTAAACTTCTTTTCTCTTGAACCTCACAATTCATTGAAAATGCACTTGAAAACAAATTCCACCTGCTAATTCTAACGAAGGCATTTCACCCTCTCTCTCTCTCTCTCTCACACACACACACACACACACACACACACACACACCAAGTGGGCTGCAGTAAGATTAGAACACCTATCTAGGCTTATATACTAAAGATCATAGTACTTATCGCATGTGCCACAGGTTAAGTCTGTTGTACATGGGATTGCAGGCACAGTACTTGCACATTACACAAACTAGGCTTGTGTTGAACAGCATCTGTGGCCTGCAGACTGATATTGGTTTGTACTGTTATCTGCATCTAGTATCCTAGCAGTGAGATAACTGATGTTATCCTAGCCATGTGTGTGCAGTTACCAGTATGGCCCTATATGGCTGCTTGCAGATAGATAGGCGACATTGTGGGCATAGACAATGTGTCCTGTTCATAAGTGCATTGACACCATTATACATTACATCACCTACTCACCTTTGTCTACGTGATGACGTCCAGCAGGCATAGGTTTCTGTAGGTAAGTGGATTATGTACTGTTGTGCCCTTAGTTTGGATCCTTTGAGCAACATTATGGCTGTGCAATAGTGCAGTTTACTCACCATTATTAGGGTATTTCAGACAATGCAGACATCCACACACATAATTCTGTATATAACAGGGATGTATGTAATTAATCAAAAGGTGCTTCAACAAAGTATTAGTTTAAGGGTGTTCACACAAAACAAAGTATTAGTTTAAGGGTGTGCACACTTATGCAACCAGCTTATTGTATGTTTTTTTATTTTTTATACTTTTTCCCCTAACAGATTTGTTTGTTTTTCAATTGAATTGTACAGGTTATAGGTCACATTAAAGGTGGGAAAAGTTTTGAAATGATTTATCGTGGTCTCATTTTTTTGTATCACAAAAACCTGGCATTTTAACAGGGGTGTGTAAACTTTTTATATTCACTGTATATAGCTAGCTATATATATATATATATATATATATATATATATATATATATATATATATATATATATATTTATTTATTGCAGTTGGTTTACCAGGATAGTCCATTGGGCCACAAGGAACCCGTTTTCAATGGAGTCCTGGGGAGAAAAGCTCCAAAAATACATTCTACATACTTACAAACATATATTCACACATACATTCAAAGTTTAACAATAGGTAAAAAAGAAAGCAAATAATGTACAGCTAAATACATTGTGCAGAAAAAACATAATAATTATTATTTAGCACAGAAATATCCATTTATACAGAGTAGTTAGGAAAACTTAGTTACTAGAATGGAAGAGGAGGTTCAGTGACATGATGAAGTGGTGGAAGAAGAGAATATATGGACTTATCTAATAATTTCTATAGAATTTTGGGTATATTAAGATGAAGCAGAGCACTGAGGGATGAGAGAAGGAGAAGAGTAGGTTATGTAGGGTGGGAGCAGGAGCATTCCCACTGAGATGCTAGGTGTGTATAGAGAGATTTTTTGAAAGCAGAGTGATTAGAGGTGGTGCGGATGAGTGGAGGAAGGGAGTTCCAGATGCGAGCTAGGTTGAAAGATAGAAGGTTTTTGCCTGGGGGATATGTAGGTTTATGGACTTTGAGTAGGTTTTGATTGTTTGATCTTAATACTCTATTGGGTAGATGCATATTAAAAGCAGAAGAAAGGGAAGGACAGAGGGAGGGGTTGAGAATAAGCTTGTGGGCTAGAGTTAGCTGAGTGTAAGTGAGTTGATTGGGAAGTTCTAGCCATTTTAGTTTCTGGAGGGAAAAACAGTGGTGGGTGGAAGACTTGTGGCTGGTGGCGAATTTTGCAATTTTGTTGTAACAAGAGAAAAGTTGTTTTTTGATAGAGGATTGAAGATTAGTTAGGAGTGGGGCGCCATAGAGAAGGGAGGGGATAAGGAAGGATGAAGCATGTGTTATTTTAGTAGCAGAGGTAAGGTAGGCATTTTGTCTATAAAGCATACCAAGTTTTTGGTGGGTTTTTTTGATATTTTTTTTGTAGGTAAGAGGTAAATTTAAGTTGGTTGTCAATTTGTACTCCAAGTAGCTTGGTCTCTGACACCAATTCTAGGGGAGAGTTATTTTGGCTAGTGATTGAGAATGTATTCATATTGAGATGAGTAGCTTTAGAAGGAGTAAAAATCATTACCTTGGTCTTGGAGGCGTTAAGAGCTAGGTGATTTTTTAACATCCATTGCTCTGTTGTAGAAAAGGCATCTTGAGTTAGTTTTTGAAGTGTAGAGATAGAGGTGGCTGAGCAGATGATAGTTGAATCATCTGCATATTGGATGATGTTTGAGAATGGGATTGATTTGTGGAAGTCATTTATAAATATGTTGAAGAGAACAGGACCTAGAATGGAGCCTTGTGGAACACCTGTGGGGGTACTAAGGAATGAGGAGGTAGTTTTTTTCCATTTTACTGCTTGCTTCCAGTTGGATAGGTAACTAGAGAACCATTGCAAGGAAGAGGAAGAAAGGTTAAGTTCTGAGAGTTTAGTTATGAGCAGGCTATGTGAGATGGTATTGAAGGCTTTGGAGAGGTCTAGTAATAAGGTAGAAACAATTAGGCCAGAATCACGAGCTCTATTTACTGTTTCAAGGAAGGAGAGGAGGGCTGTCATTGTACTGTGGTTAGGTCTAAAGCCGTGCTGTGTAGGAGTTATAAGGTGATTTTCTAGGAGATGAGGGAGGAGTTGAAGGTGGACACATTTTTCTAGGATTTTGGAAATGGGGGACAGGATGGCTATGGGACGAAAGTTGTTGACGTTGTTATTGTTGCCCCCTTTGTGGAGAGGAATAATATATGCTTGTTTCCAGATTTGGGGAACTGTGCATTCTTTTAGGGAATGGTTAATTAAGATGCTGATGGGATATGCAAGTGTTTCAGCAGCTATACTAAGAAAGTAGGAAGGTATATTGTCAGGGGCGTTGGTACATGGTTTCAATTTCAGAAGAAGTTTCTTTATAGAGGATGTAGACATGGGATTGAATGAGAGGAAAGTGGAGTTGGGGGAGGGAGAGTTGGAGGGTGAAGGTGCTTGGAGTAAAGGTTGGGTAGTAGAAGTGGTAGAGGAGTTAGAGGATGGGGAACAGGAAGTAGAAGTGGCGAAGGATAGAGTGTGAGTGGGGGGGTGAGGGGGTGTTAGAGAGCATAGTGGAGTTGGAGAATGAAGAGGTCAGTTTTGCAATTGAATCAATAAAAAATGAGTTAAATTGGGTGGCCAGATCTAGTTCAGAGGCATTTGAGTCAGGGGTGGGAGTATCTGGTGTACTAGGATGAAGGAGACTGGAGATCCCTTTCCAGAATTTCTGAGGGTTGTTTTTATTTTGGTTTTGGAGTGTAGAAAAATAGTTTCGTCGATCAGAGGTGATGAGTTTCTTTACTTTATTTCGAAGCATTTTATATTCATTAAGGAGCAGACTTGTTTTAAGTTTCTGGTAGCGTGTCCAGACTTTATCTCTATGTCTCATGGTAGCAAGAGTGAGTTTAGAGAGCCAGGGGGCTCTCTTTGTCCTTAGGGGAGCTTGAGAGTCAAGTAATGTCAAGAAAGTTGTATTAAAGTGTGACACTGCTATGTCTAGTGGAAGGGTTTTTAGACAGTTCCAATTAATTGCTTGTAAGGAGTTTACAAAGGTAGTTGGGTTGAAATTTTTTTGGTCACGGATAGTTATATAGTTGTGGGTTTGTTGAAGGACAGTGGGAGAGGAGTGTTTAGGCCAGGAAAGAAGATGATAGGGGTTTGTAAGAGGGCTATATGAGGGCTGGTTTTTGGCGGGAAAAAAGGGAGGTGTGTCTAGATGTATGTTACTGATTGGAGTAGACTAGCAGTGGGTGTGGTGTATGGAGGTATAAAGGTAGACGTGCTGGGGTGAGTGGGATTTGGGGGCAGGGTAGGGGAGCAGAGTGAGCCCGCAGGGTGAACGGAGCGGGTAGAGCCCAGTAGAGCAGAAGAGGAGCGAAAAACTATCAGTAGAGCAGTGTTCAAGAAGGGTAAGTAGTATATGGGTAAGTGGAGAGGGCCTAGATATGGTGGGGAAGTGGACTAAAAGTATCAGGGGAAAGAGTGAAGGACTGAGATGTGAGAACTAAGAGTCTGAAAGAGAGAATGTCAAGATCAGAAATAAGTCTAATGTCAAGGGGAAGGGATATCCTCTAGTGGATAGAAGCTATCTACTCACCAGGGAAAAATAGGGTTAAGTAAATAAGGGGAGAAGGGAGCAACAGTGCTGGGAAAAGAGTGAGGAGTGGAGGGTGAGGAGTAGAGTTGGGGGGGGGTTAGGCTGCTGGCACTCCAGACAGGGAGAGTATGACTTCAGCTAGTAGGATTACAGGAGTTATCAGGCTTAGTAAACACACATACTTTCTTGAGATCTTTAGGGAGCCTCTCGGGAGCAGTTTCCTCAAGGGAAGCTGAAACAGCACAGGGTAGTTATTGCTAAGGCAATAGGGAGTACAGCTTTGGTTAGGTCCAGTATCCACCCAGGCAAAGAAACAGGGGGAGATTAAGGGCAAGAGAGCTGGAGGGCAGGAAGGAAGGTAGAAGTCTGTTAGTTACAGATAAAATACACTTAACAACTACTACTGTTTAAAATAGGGAGGTATGACTAAAACAGGCAAGTTCCACTGTTATTCACAGGAAACAACATGAATATCTATCATGCACTATACAAATTAACATTGTTCAGTAGGCAGCAAATATAACAATAGAATAAAACAAACATGTGCAGGAGGAGTCAGATAGTATTGGAATTATAAGCAGATAATGTTGAAAACTATGTGCCTCTCAACTGCGTTTTACATCACACATGTGGGGTAGCACATAGCTAATAAAGGCTATCACCGGTAGACATAGATTACCCAAATAGTAACAATTATTCATACAACAGTGTCTCATACAATCAGGGAACTAGCTGGAGTCAGATAAGAAAAATGGAACAGCTAATTCACGAACAGTGTTCGAAGTTTGACCCTATTAGTGCCCCAGTGAGTCAATAGTACTTCACTGATGGGTCAATATACTCCCAATACAATATAGAAGCTACAACAGTTTACAAGAAACAATAGCATTTGCTACAGAATTAACAGGCCTAGTGTCGCTAACAAAAACAAACACTAGGTGAACCCCTCAATGCAATAGTGAACCTTCCCAGCCTTCCAGTACAATAAACTTATTAACAGGAGAACTACAGCGACTGGATTAACCTAACCACATGCGAGAGGCTAGCGAACCAAGTGGGCTAGCGTCGCTAACAAAAACAAACACAAGGTAAACCCCTCAATACAATAGTGAAACTTTCCCAGCCCTACAATACAATAAACATATTAACAGGAAAACTACAGTGACTGGATTAACCTAACCACATGTGAGGGCTAGCGTACCAACTGGGCTAGCATCGCTTAACAAAAACAAACACAAGGTAAACCCCTCAATACAATAGTAACCTTCCCAGCCTTCCAGTACAATAGAACTTATTCACAGGAAAACTACAGCGACTGGATTAACCTAACCACATGCGAGAGGCTAGCGTACTAACTGGGCTAACGTCGCTTAACAGAAACAAACACAAGGTAAACCACTCAATATAATAGTGAACCTTCCCAGCCATCCAATACAATAAACTTATTAACAGGAGAACTACAGTGACTGGATTAACCTAACCACATGCGAGAGGCTAGCGTACCACTGGGCTAGCGTCGCTTAACAAAAACAAACACAAGGTAAACCCTTCAATACAATAGTAACCTTCCCAGCCTTCCAGTACAATAAAACGTATTCACAGGAAAACTACAGCAACTGGACTAACCAAACCACATGCGAGAAGCTAGCGTACTAACTGGGCTAGCGTTACTTAACAAAAACAAACACAAGGTAAACCACTCAACATAATAGTGAACCTTCCCAGCCTTCCAATACAATAAACTTATTAACAGGAGAACTACAGCAACTGGATTAACCTAACCACATGCGAGAGGCTAGCGTACCAACTGGGCTAGCATCACTAACAAAAACAAACACAAGATAAACCCCTCAATACAATGGTGAACCTTCCCAGCCTTCCAGTACAATAAACTTATTAACAGGAAAACTACAGCGACTGGATTAACCTAACCACATGCGAGAGGCTAGCGTACCAACAGGGCTAGCGTCGCTAATAAAACAAACACATGGTAATCCCCTTAGCCTTCCAGCAGAATAGGCAGAGCAATAATTAAGCAGTACTGATTGCGAGAGGCTGGTGTAACAGCAGGGCTAGCATTGCTATGTCAACCATACAGTAGTGAAATATCCCAGCCTTCCAATACCATAAACTTAGCAACAGGAGAATTACAGCACTTGTACTCGCTAATTCAACCATACAATAGTGAAACTTCCCAGCCTCCCAGAACAATGAACGTAGCAACTCGAAAACAACAGCAATAATAAAAGGCTAGTGCATCACTTGGGCTAGCATTAGTAACTATCAGGTACATCTATTTACAATCCTTCACAGCCATATCAAACAAAATACAGTACAAATACAAATAGAAATACAATAGTATAAAATATGCACATTCCAACTTACTGAAGAACACACTCGCAGCCAGGGATGCACAGCAGCCAGGAACGGGCAATTTAAAAATGGCGCCCAGGAGTAGGGAGGGACTTTATAACTTCAGATGGGGGAGGGGCGGGAAAGAAAAACTGGCGGGAGCAGGGAGGGCGAGAGATGTGACTACAATATTGGGGGGGCGATGTAGTAGCCTCCAATGAGGGAGGGGGAGAGAAGAGGGAAGCACACAAAGGGGATAGAGTGGTGAAGATGTAATAGAAGAGCACAGATAGTGGGCAGGAAGGGAATGATGGATAGGAGGGGGAGAAAGAGGGAAGAAAAGGAGATAGAGTGAAACTAGAGTAAGTAGTGATAAGAGGGATAAATAAGAGTGTTATGGAAGTAGAGAGCAGGGAAGTTATAGGGTAGTTGAGCCCAGTAGAGCAGAAGAGGAGCGAAAAACTATCAGTAGAGCAGTGTTCAAGAAGGGTAAGTAGTATATGGGTAAGTGGAGAGGGCCTAGATATGGTGGGGAAGTGGACTAAAAGTATCAGGGGAAAGAGTGAGGGACTGAGATGTGAGAACTAAGAGTCTGAAAGAGAGAATGTCAAGATCAGAAATAAGTCTAATGTCAAGGGGAAGGGATATCCTCTAGTGGATAGAAGCTATCTACTCACCAGGGAAAAATAGAGTTAAGTAAATAAGGGGAGAAGGGAGCAACAGTGCTGGGAAAAGAGTGAGGAGTGGAGGGTGAGGAGTAGAGTTGGGGGGGGGGTTAGGCTGCTGGCACTCCAGACAGGGAGAGTATGACTTCAGCTAGTAGGATTACAGGAGTTATCAGGCTTAGTAAACACACATACTTTCTTGAGATCTTTAGGGAGCCTCTCGGGAGCGGTTTCCTCAAGGGAAGCTGAAACAGCACAGGGTAGTTATTGCTAAGGCAATAGGGAGTACAGCTTTGGTTAGGTCCAGTATCCACCCAAGCAAAGACACAGGGGGAGATTCAGGGCAAGAGAGTTTCTTGAGATCTTTAGGGAGCCTCTCGGGAGCGGTTTCCTCAAGGGAAGCTGAAACAGCACAGGGTAGTTATTGCTAAGGCAATAGGGAGTACAGCTTTGGTTAGGTCCAGTGTCCACCCAGGCAAAGACACAGGGGGAGATTCAGGGCAAGAGAGTTTCTTGAGATCTTTAGGGAGCCTCTCGGGAGCGGTTTCCTCAAGGGAAGCTGAAACAGCACAGGGTAGTTATTGCTAAGGCAATAGGGAGTACAGCTTTGGTTAGGTCCAGTATCCACCCAGGTAAAGACACAGGGGGAGATTCAGGGCAAGAGAGTGAAGAACACACTCGCAGCCAGGGATGCACAGCAGCCAGGAACGGGCAATTTAAAAATCAAATATATATATCAAATATATATATTTGACACTACATAGCAATAGACACTACATAGCAATAGACACTACATAGCATAGCAATAGACATATTATGCATGTGAGAGAGAGAGATACTGACAGATGTATATGTATATGCATATATCTGTATGTATAGACATTTATTAATAATAGCTCATTTCAATGAAGGGCCAACAAAATTGTGCTCATTTTTACTACGTGTACGGGCATGCCCATTGGGACTGCCAGCACTTATAATGTGACTCCAGGTCACACCTACCTGTATTCCAATCTGGGATTTTGTATATTGTAGACATTAACATCCACCTCTGTTTCTGCAGTACTGCATTTCACTCATAATGTCCACAGCATTCCCTAACTGTGTGCTGTACTTAATATGTGACTGAGGTTGGTAATGTTACATCACCAACAGACTTACAGTCTGCACACCTCTCAACTGTCCTGATTTTCACTGAATGTCCAGAGTTTTGCCTCATATGCTTGGACTGTTCCTCACACATTTGTGGTCTTCTGGTGCTTTATTGAATGTTGACATCAATACATTCTACTAACTACAGACAAGCAATTGTGTGTCAGACTTTATATCCATCAGAAAATATGTACTACTGCAACACATTTACTTCCAGCAACTGTCTAGGTTTATGTGACCAATATTTAAACTCTGTCTCTATGTTTGGGCCTATGTCTCCCCTTCCCCCAATCTTTCTGGCTTTGTCCAGATTTCTTACACTAAGGTTGGGAGGTATGAATTCTGTGAAAACACCAACATACTACTGGTTCACATGCAAAAGTGAGTAATTCCAGATTAGAACCATCAATACTATCACCCATGCTAGCTTCCCTAGTCCATTGAGCCACACAGGTTGCTAGACAGAGAGGGGTCATCCATCACACAATCAACAGCATACATATGTACATTGTTATCCTGTGTGAAGTGAGACATACAATGTGTGAGCGCTATCTATGTTACAGCCCTGAGATTGCCTGGTCCACTGATATACCATTGCTGATTTTCTGTTAAAGCAGTTATATGGGTACACTGCTGTGTTGGGGGTGGGGAAACAGCAGCACATGATCAGCATGGGTAGACAGTAGTCCACATATCATGTGTGACCACTGTTTAACATCTCCCTTGTCTGATGTCATGAATATTCTAACCATGAGGCCTATGAAAGTTAAGGAACACATACTATTGGTCTGGGTATCAGTTGTCCCATGTAGATGTTAACTCTGCCCAAATAGCCCACTATATTTCCTTGAATAACAGCAGCAGATCTATACATACGATACCCTATTATAGTAATCCTTACAATTAGTGTTTAGGTTAGAGACTTACCTTGAGAATGCAGAATTTGACAGAACTGTAGTTTAGGATTGACTCTGTATGATGCAAGCGATACACAGCCAATACATGGATAGGTACAGGTTGTGTGGGTTGCCTGGCATCAGCTATTTTAATATATGTGTGTGAATAGGAGAAAGGTGTCAGTCCCTGGCAAGGGAGCACACAGGATTTTTTGCAGTGGGGTGCAAACCCAGAGTCCCACCCATGCAGCCCCACCCCCTCGACCCACACAGCCCCACCTACCCACACAGCCATTCCAGTGTCCCATTACTTGGCTATTCCTCCCCATTTGTCTAGACACTGTTCAAATCTCTCAGTGTGCATACTATTTTATGCTTTACTTCTACAATGATTACAGATATTTGGATTTCATTTCATAGGTTCATAGGTGTGTACTAGGCTAATGACCCTGGAGCCTTTACAAGCCTAGCCCATAGGATTACCCCGGCATTGTGCCACCCAACCTTAGTTCCCAGTGCCTCTGTTGAGTAGAGCCACTGGAGGGATCCCTGTGGTAAATTTTCCATTTCCCATCCACCCATCAAGATTTCTCTTGAAGAGGCCAGTGAGACTCTGCTTGGCATGTATGAGAAGGCTATTCCATAGCCTGGGCAGTCTCTGGGTTATGAACCTGTCCCTCCAGCATGTTCTGTTGATTGTGGTAATGAGGTTGAGGCCTCTGGAGCATGAGGTGGGAGGGATTGGGATTTCTTTAGATGTAGCATTTTATAGCAATGTTTTGTTCAGTTTGTACAAAGTAACATGTACAAAACAGATTAGAGTATGGTCATCTTTAGTGTTGACAGTGACAAAGTTATAATTAGACAATGAAAAAACAAAGATAAAATCAATAATAAGACAGGTGGAAAAAAGAAACCAAGAAATTAAAAATGTGCCAAACTGAAAACTATTTTAGGGACCTAAAACATAACTCCAAAGTAAAAAATAAAAAAGGCTGTAAGGGATTTTGTAATGGAAACAGCTTGAAGAGGACACCTACAGGGAACAAAGTACCTAAAATGTTTATCTGTAAAGTAGACTGCAAAACAGGATATGAAGTCACTAGTTCAAATGTTAAAACAGTGAAAACAAAACACTATGGTCACTAGTCAGTTCCTGAAATCAAATTATGTTGTAAATAGTTAACTTGGCCATTATAACCCTTGTTTACAGCAGCAATATTAAATCAAACCCAAGATTAACATTAGATAAAACAGTCGATTGTGATATTTGAATTTGCATACTTAACAATGGCAAGATAATGAAAGTTAAATGCAAGTCCCAATAGCCTGACATAAAGCAAGTTTCTTAATGTTGCATAAACATGAATCTATATAAAATGGTTGTATCAAAAATTTGTACCAAAATAACAAGTGCACATTGTACAGGATTGCAAAGCATGTAAAAATGTAAATGCTGTTCATAATAATAAATGTCTTCCATTTATTTCAAATTTTATAGCACAAACACTGATAGACATTTACTAAACCTAAACAAAGCAATAGTATTACAATGAAAACAGACTTAGCATTAAAACTTCTCTACCTTTGAAACCCACATTCCCTGAAACAGCACTGAAACTCACATTCAAAGAAAATGCATCTGGCCAGTGGCAGGGTAAGTTTACATTTGGGCTGTTTTCATATCATAGGCTCCTTGCACACATTTTTAGAACCATGCAAAAGTTCTTTGATTTCACCTTCCTGACTGTATTAATTATACTATATAGTAATTGAATTATATCTCTTGTATAATACAGCACCACTTGTTAGAGAGTGTTTTAAATTTATAGTTCTGAACATTTTTCCTTTAAGCAATGAAATATATGAACCAATAATGACAAACTGCCCAAGTGAGAACATTTCAACCGTAAAAGGCCACTCAAACTTCTTTCATTACAAATCTACATTCTGTGGGAGTCAAACCTTCAGCCCTCTGCATCAAGATGCAAGCATGTTACCAACACTGCCTTGGAATTCTATCCCACAATAGTGATACCATTTGCTAAACAAAACAGTTGTACATTTTAAACAGACAGCATGAGCAGCAGTAAACTTCTTTTCTCTTGAACCTCACAATTCATTGAAAATGCACTTGAAAACAAATTCCACCTGCTAATTCTAACGAAGGCATTTCACCCTCTCTCTCTCTCTCTCACACACACACACACACACACACACACACACACACACACACACACACACACACACACACAACCTCTTAGTGCAATAAATCTGGACAAAGCCTAAAATAAATAGGGACAGATTGTAAATATTGCTCTCATGAACTTAGAGAATTGCTAGAACAGGATTTGTGTTTAGTATGCATTTTTCTAAAGACTATAATGTCTAAAACTCAAATGTCTGTTATTATTTAGCAACTTCAATCCTTTTTGGGAGGAATATTGGGCAAAAATCTAGACATTCTTCAAAAACTTGTACAGCTAATGGATATGCTACCTCCCTCTTACACACACACACACACACACACACACACACACACACACACACACACACACACACACACACACACACACACACAATTCCTCTCAATCTATTAGCACAAGAAATCTGGACAAAGCCTGTTATGTCAGGGACAAAGACCCAAAACTAGGGACACATTTAGAAAGATTCTAAAAAACAGGATCTGTGTTAAAATGCATTTTCTAAAGGATATGAAAGTCTGAAACTAAAACACGTAATTTAATAACTTTAATCCTTAGCTCAACCCAGTGATTTTGATTTGTCAATAAAAAAAAAGAATTTTTATGAGGAACAGACCAAAAATATAACAAAAATGTAGACATTCTGTGAAAATCTATACAGTTGAAAGGTATGACAGATATACATCCACCTACCTCCTTAGAAAGTGGATAGAAGAAAAGAAGGTTTGCATTAGTATGCATTTTCTGAGGATATGAAGTCAAACTCAAATGTCTGACATTATTTTCTGACTTCAGTCCTCAATGATTTGCCGGAAAAAACAATTTTATGAGAAACAAACTGAAAATATGAAGCACAAATCTAGATAATTGTGAGGTATGAATCCCCCTTACATACACTCCTAACCCCCTCTTACTTACACACAAGCACACGCACACCTCTACCTCTCTCTTACAAACACACACACAGACCTACCTACTTCTTAAACACACACTTACCTTTAGCATACTAACACACATACACACACACACACACACACACACACACACACACACACACACACACACACACACACACACACTGTTAGTTCAGCTAAGCAGACTACATTTCCATTTCCTTTACACTTTCTTCATAACGTCTCTGGTCGCAAAATTTCAAATTCCCTTACACTTACCTCATAACATTTCCAGTTCCCTTACACTTATTTCATAACATCTGTGGTGTTCTCCATGAGGCGGGCAGACAGGAAGAAGCAATCATAACATCTGTGGTCTTCTCGGTCAGGAGGAAGCAATTTCAAATTAGCGCAGGCAGGCTGTTAGGAAGAACAGGACATCTGCACGTTCAGATGTGATGTCACCGGACAGGACCGTTCTTAAAGAAGAACGCAACGTAAAATAAAACTAAAGAAAAATGCACAAATGTAGAGAAGAAGCAATTTCAAATTAGCGCGGGTGGGCAGTAAGGAAGAACAGGACGTCTGCACGCACAGACGTGATGTCACCGGACAGGATCGTTCTTAAAGAAGAACGCAATGTAAAAGAAAACTAAAGAAAAATGCACAAAACTAAAGAAAAATGCACACATTGTAATTAAAAGAAAATTAATCACCCGGTCAGCCTGTTCCGGGGGGGGGGTGCAAGTGCACCCCCTTCCACTTGTCTGTGGGCGCCCTTGGTCCCTGGGGTCCTAGGTTGTCAGTGAATGTGCTATGCATTGTCTCTTATCCAATGCCAGGGCGTACTGGGTACGCCTATGTCTGCCTTCAGGGACGTCATCAGGGCATTTCTCCTACAAGTCCACCTGTGAGTGCGGCTGTGGTGACCTAGGCACCGGTGGGGGGGCTAAGTATTCCTTCTGTATGCTAGCCCTGCTACAGCTGCTTCCACATGATCATATTGTGTAGCATGGCACATGCTCTGAACATATGTGCACATACGGCTGGAGAGTAGTGTGGGCTCCACCAGATATATTGAGATTCCAGACCCGTGACGTCAGCAACCCAAACATATGCTCTATGATGTTCCTAGTTTGTGTGTGTGTCTCATTATGGCATTCTTCCATGGGTGTGCGTGCATTTCTGATGGGTGTCATCATCCATGGTTCCAGTGCACAGCCAGCATCCCCCACTAAATGGCCATGTGGGATGTCCCCCCTAGCAAACATCTAGTACAGCTGTGATACATGCCAGATATGGGAGTCATGATAGCTGCCAGGGCTGTCAGCACACACATTCATGATAATGCCCTGGGCATTGCACAAGACCTGGCAGTTGATGGAGTGGTACCCCATGCAGTTGACAAAGATTCTACCCACCTCACCAGGTGGTGCATTGATGTGTACGTAAGTACAATCTATGGCAGCCAGTAACTCAAGGTAGTGAGCTACATGGTAGAAGTGTTGCATATTGCTGGCCCTCGCCTCAGGGGTGAGGAAAAAATATATGTGCGCACTGGCATGTGGTAGCATGGCATCCAGGAACTAGTGGAGTATGATGGATGCTGATGCCTGTGAGACCCTCATCATTTCCCCAGTTAGTCTTTGGAAGGTACCTGTGGCTATTATTCTAAGGGCTACACATACCTTTGTTTCCACTGGGATGGGTTCTCCTCTGTTGGCTCTGGGCTTGAGTTGAGGGTGACAGAGCTCAGTGAGTTCTTGTAGTATGTCCCTGTCCACCCTGTAGCACGCTCTACAATCTCCAGCTCATGTAGCTCCTGGAAGGTTACCCTATGTTTGAACACTCTTCTCCTTCTCTGCCTAGGCCTGTTGTCAGCAGCAGCAGCAGCATGGACTTCAGCATCTAACACATACAAATGTAGCAGACCTGCAGCAGCCCTTAGCATTCTTTCAGTTTAGATTCCCAAGTCTGCACTCCAAGGTGCAGAGTATGGGGGAAAAATCAGATTGTAGGGTGTCTGCATACTTTATAGTGCTCTACTGTAGGTGCTGACTGTGTGATTGGCTACCTATGATGAATTGCACCTGCCTAATATATCAGTGACATCATGTAATGGCCCTAGTTAAGCAAGGATCAACACTAATTAATACATCATTGGCCTTTTAGATACTTTGAGCACTATAGTGCACCATGCAAACGCATGCCCCATAGGTGAACACTGCTTAGCAGTCAGTGCACACAACCCCAAACTTCCACACTTAGCATAGCGGTGCACCACATAAACACGTGGAAACATGCACCCCATAGGTAAACAAAGGTTAGACATCAGTGTGCACACACCCTCAGGTTTCCACATTCATTATGGCAGTGAGGCGCGTAAACAGGCACAGCTAAGCTCCAGTCAGCTTAGAAGTTATTGGACACACCCTCTCCTGATGTAAGCTACCTCCTGTGTGGACACCAACACAGTTCTCTGCCTACACGGAGGGGATATGTGGACACGGTTACCCCATTATGCTGTTCAGTAACTCCAGCTCATTTGTATAGGGATTCATGCTCACAACCTGTATACTACACACTTCTAAGCCCTTCCACGTTAGCAACAGCACTGATGCACCATTGTAGATACTGCAAGCAGGATCCTGTAATAATATCTGTCTCATGATATTAATATTTGATTTTTACACTTTTTTTTAATAAGGCATGTTTGCACACTGCGGCGTGCAGTGTAAACATGCGAAGATTGTCTAAAAAAATTATTTGAATATATTTACTGTAACTTTTGGAACACACAGAGGATAGTTTTGCTCATATCTGTGTGTGCTATGCCATTTCTGTCTATCTACCTACATGTTTACAGCCCCTTTTGTTTGTCTACAGTCCTGTACATGCAATTTTTTTTTTAATGGACACTGACACAGGGTCTGCACGGCTACCTGTCTGCTTGCTGGATCATGCTACCTGCCTCATTTGCATAAGATTCACCTGCTTATGTGGTGATACTGAATCTAAAAATGTTTGTTGTTGTGTTAGCAGTGTGGCATGATGCCTACATGGAAAAAAAACGTGTAGGCTTTATTGAATTCCCCCAAATGTTTGACAGCCTTTTATCTATTGTTTTCATTATATCATCCTGAGGAACAGGACAATACAACAAATCACAAATGAAAGGTATAAATGTCTTTCTATTTATAATATCTTTAGTGTCTTATGTTATTTATAATATTGTTTGTTAGATTTTGATTTGCATTCAAATATATTCCATAAAGTTAAATGTAGACATCATTGTGTATGGGGGGCTGTACACATCCATTTGCAAATGCTGCTAACTGTTTAGTATGCTCAACTATATTCTTCTCTCTTTGAAGTTAATTAACTTCTTCTTTGTGGCATTATGATTACTGAATGAATAGATACCTGTGTGGATTGTTTATGTTGTGTTTTGCTGTAAACAGATGATTGCTAGTATGTCTGTTGCTGTCTGTAGAGATGTTGGGTTCTGTTCTTTAGACAACAGAGAGATATGATGGATTGCTGTCAGTTTGTATTATTATTTGTTGATTTGGGGTCATTTGAGTATGTGTGGTGGTAGTTTTGTTTTTATATCTTTCCATTGTTGGGAAATTTATCTTGGTAGAGATTGGGATTTCTTGTTTATACAGACAAAAGTTATGTGTTAGTACTCTGGGTAGTGTTGGATGTTTGAAAGATTCGTTTTAATTGCTTGGTTTTAGTCTCTTTCGCCTCTGTATGTTCCAACTTTTTATATACCATTCACAAGCATGAATAATGTGATTTGGAGCTTTTTGTTTTCTCTATTGCTTCCTGCCAATGTAGCGAGCCATGCAGTTGATCTTCTGTTTAAATTTAAATCTCTCACTGCATTGCAAACTTGTGAACTGTTCTTTGAGAAGCAGAGAACGAGTGAAGTGGCATATGACGTAACGCTCTTAAAGTTCAAAGGTGATTTTGACAAGGAAGCTATACTGTGTAATCTTTTAAGACTTTTTTTTTGCTGTTTTATTAACTTATAAATATTTTTTGGATGTCATTAAAAAAGGAACATTTATGAGGAGACTGCTAAAACAGACAAATTGAAAAGTATTAAAGTGAGTTTTGAGTTTGTAAAATGTTTTTATTGAACTGTGTTTCTATGTTAATATATATATATATATATATATATATATATATATATATATATATATATATATATATATGTGTGTGTGTGTGTGTGTGTGTGTGTGTAAAGGATGAATAGCTGCTTTATCGCTTTCTATTACTGGTTCAGTAAAACTAATTTTGGGAGCATCTGATAGCTGAATCAAGTTAATATTTTTCATTTATGAAAGTTAAAAATGTGATTCACATTGCAAACATTTATCATTTTAAAGCTTTCATTTGTCTGCTACAGATGTATTAGTTAGGAATGGTCACTATATGTTGATAAATTCTGCAGTATAGTATATGATATTTAATTTAATAAACTTATACTCTTATTTATAATACTGCAGAAAATGGACAAATGTTAATTAGATATTTTGTTGCTCTTAAGAATTTATTAAGCTTTTTAGTAAGTTTAAATATAACTTTGTAATAGTGGCAAAACATTAACTACTGATACGTTTTTGGTGTAGCTTTCTTCTATTGACTTTTTTTATTAAATATAATTAGCAGCCTTCTAAATGAAGATATATATATATATATATATATATATATATATATATATATATATATATAAATAAATAAACTACATGCTGACTGTTTTTATGGGTCATGTTAATACCTAGCTATTTCTAATTTTTGTTGTGAGTTTTTTATTATCTTACTAGATTAAAGTCTGTTTTTACTTATTTTGAGGTGGATGCGTATATATTGCCTTTAATGAGTATACCTATAATTAACCTATAAAAGATGACAGGAGACTCAAGCATGAAATTAATCATCTTGGACTGAATCAGTACATGTGTAAAGCAGGAATCAGACATGGAATACATATTTTTGTTTCCCATCTAGTGATCTAAATTATGTTTGATTAATAATTGGGATAAAATTTGATTAACTCAGATGAAAAAACTTATTTTGAAATAACAGTACCCTCCTCCATGCCATTTTATTGTATTGCATTTGAATTTATGACCTTTGAAATATTGTAATTACTGTTGTAATGTAATTAAATCTGTATAGGCTTGGAAAATGTTGTATTAAGAGAAATGTACGAGAGTGTTATTGAAAGCTAAATTGATAGATTGTCAGGTGGATATGGATACATATTATCTACATATAGAATTTGTTCAGAATATAACATACCTTTTTTATTTCAATATTAACAATATACAGAAGAATAGGGTTTGAATAAAAAAGTTAGAGGGTGGATTTGAATAGTTATGCTATTCAAACAAGAGGTGTTAAACCACATTGATGGATTTGAGTTATGTTTTAATTCAATGTTTAATATTTTATTTTATAAACATATTGTTTCTAGTGTCAGTCATTACTAATTATATAAGTACAACTAATAAGTATGTAAAGTCATACTTACTCATATACATAAGCAAGATATATACAAGGAGACATGTTATTTTCCCTTTGTCTTTTACTTGTTTTTCTTTGATTGAAAATGTATAATTAGATACATCAGCAAATTCAACATTTGTGAAGTGTATTTCTATCAATGTAAATGGTTTGAATAATGGTTGTAAGAGAGGTAGTTTATATAAATACTTATGGATAGCTAATGCCCAACTTATATTTCTTCAAGAAACACATTTATTAAGAGAAGACATTGATGGACTTAACAAAAATTCATATTCAATACTTGTTAGTTCACATCACAGACAAAAGAAAAGAGGTGTTGCTATCTTATGGAAGACCACAGTACCAACATCTAAAATTTTAAGTAACCATAATGATAATACTGGAATGTTTTGTTTGGCAACTTTGCAAATTAATAGGAGAGTGTATACATTCATTAATGTTTATTGGATACCTGGGTTAGGAGTTAGGGAAGTTAAACAACAGCTTGATGAGATTATGCAGTTTTCTAAAGGAAGCATTCTATTTGCTGGAAATTTGAATAATAGTATAATATTAGTATATTAGATGACGATGACACAAATACTAATAAACATAGAAAAACAGCATTATCTAAAGCTTTAAAAGACTTCTTAGATTTTTTTAAATTTAAAGGATATTAATAATTTTTCAGAGGTAAATACTTTATTCATTACACACTTTTCACACAGACATGGTACTCATTCTAGGATAGATAGGGTATATATTTCAAGTGACTTAGTAACAAAACTTGATAAAGTTAAAGTTATTTTTTGCCCACTATCTGATCATAACTTTATCACTTTTGAATTAATGACAAATATTAAAAATACTGTTGCTATCACTAGAATACTATCACATATAACCAACTTGATAGAATTCACAAGAGTTTTTCTGAATAAAGAATATAGAATATATATAATATAATATATATTATTATAGATATAATAATCTAGAATAAGAACTAATATAGAATAAGAATTAATATAGAATTTCCTGAGCTGCTCCAACTATACCAACTACAAATCATCCACTCTATTCTCTATCTACCCTCCTTCTGCCCCAGCCTCTCCACTATCATATCCAAATATTCCCCTGCTAGGATGCTACACAGCTCAAATCAAGAATTATTGGACATCTACAAACCCAAAACCACAATAGGCTGCCTCTCTATAACTATAACCCAGCTATAGCCTAGAACCAACTCCCCTTGGAAATAAAAACTCTCCAGCATAGCAAAAGTTTCAAATTAGCCACAAGGAAATACCTAAAAACAAAATGGTCTTGCCACTGTAGCCAACCACCCTGAAACCACCATCCTTTCTCCTATTTCACCACCTCACTCTTAATGTATCTCTAACACTATCCCCTTGCCTCTTCTACCTCTTCTTAATTCTTACAGTCTCAAAACAACCTACTTGTCTAGTCTGTCTCCTGTACTCTACCTCCCCTATATCTCCTACTAGCCATTCCTACTTTCCTTTCTTGTTTCCAAACTCCTATACAACTAGATCCTACCCACTTTAAATAAGCATCTGCCTAACTATTAACTCATTTTGCTCTAAGCAGCTAAAATAATATTGTAACTAGTCACATTTTCTTTTGCTAATTGTTTAAAACCTTGTTTGTAACAACTCACATACTTGTCTGCCAATTGTTAATACTCTGTATAATTGAATTGCCTGAGGAGCTTTTTTTTCACTCCAGGTCACTGCCTGTAAGATCCTATAGCTGATTGTTACTACTATGTTACTAAAATGTAATAAATTGTTTTCTAGTCCAGGGGAGCTTTTCTCCCCGGGTCTCTGCTGAAAATGAGCCGAATGCTCAGCCAGACTAACCTGGTTAATGAATGCAAAATAAATAATAAAATTTAAAAAACATAAAGAAATTCAATCTTTTATAAATATAAATTTAACTGAAGATATTTATGAAGTTTTTTGTCTGGGATTCCTTAAAATCATGTCTGTATGGTAAAATTGTTTCTTGATGTATAAATAAAAAACAACGGGATAAAGACTTGATAAAACATCAAGAGAAAGTAGATAAACTAAAATTAGATATACAAAAATGTACAAAAGATTTAGGGAAAGAACTTCATGAAATGAATAAAAATACTTAGAAACCCTACATCATAAAACCGTGATTAATCTAGAAAAGATAAAAATTAATTATTACGTCTTAGATCCTAAAAGTCAACATAGACTAGTGAATACAACAAAATATTGCTAAATCTAATCAAATCAAAGAGGTTTATGTTCCTGGAACTACAAAGAAAGCCAAAGATTTAGAAGAGATTCCAGAAGCATTCAGCATTCATTTGAATTCAATTAATTAATGCAATCCAGAGAGAGTCACAGGGTAAAATAAAAACATTTCTTCAAAGGTATATTAAAAATTAATTGCTAAAAGATCAAATAAAATTAATATATAAGCCTATAGCAATGTCAGAACTAAAATCTCAGATTAATAAATTAAAGCTAAATAAAGCCCTGGAAATGATGGCACAATTCCAGAGATATACAAACTTCTTCCTAAAGTATAAGAAGTATTAAAAGTATATACTTTAGTCAATGAACCAGAAAATAAACCTCCATATTGGAAATCTACATTCATTTCACTTATATTAAAATTAGATAAAGAGGAGAAAAATTGTTCTTTCTATAGACCAGTTTCCTTATTAAACATTGATTACAACATTTTCATGGCAATATATGCTAATAGAATTAAACAGTTCTTACTATTATTAATACATGGGGATCAAACAGGTTTTATTATAAATATAAATTCATATATCATTAAAAGAATACTTACAATAATAGATCATTTCAACTATGCAAAAAGAAATCTAACTTTGGTTAGTTTAGACATTAATAGTGCCTTTGATTCAATACATTGGGATTACTCATTATTGGTACTAAATGAATATAATTTTTCTAAACAAATTCATACAATTAATCAAAATGCTATATGATAATTCTTTCACTTACATTAAAATTGGATTGCATACATCTCAATCTATTAAAATTACTAAAGGAACCAAACAATGGTGTTCTTTATCACCATTACTTTTTGCTTTAGCTATAGAGCCATTTTCCAGCTTTATTAGATCTAACATTAATGTTAAGGGTATTCAATTTAATATTAAATTTAATTCTAAAATCCATTTATTTTCTGATATCTTTTTAACCCTGTCTGATTATAATTATTCTCTGCAAGCCTTATTTGAGATAATGGTAGTATTCCAAAATATATCTGGACTTAAATTTAATGACAATAAAATTAAAATATTGCCTATTAATGGTAAAATAAGTAATATAAATAAGAACTTCTCCAAATATATAGCTTTAGATAATAAAATACAATATTAGAGGTTATACTATAACATAATATTAATGATATATCAACTAATTATATTAATATTTTAAATAATATAGAACATTTCATGAATAAATGGAATATTCTTTACACTGGATGAGATACTCACTTTAATTAAAATGATTATATTCCCAAAAAATGTATATTTAATACAAACAATTTCCCTTCCTCCTCCCAAGAAATGTATTAAAAAAGTTAACTATTTGATGTTAAATTTTCTATGGTATACCAACAAATCCAGAGTAGCATTAAACCATCATCTAAAATATTGGACAGTGGGTGGTATTGGATTAACAGATGTAGAAATTTATACTCTGTCATCAGTTGTAAAGACAATAACTTTATGGCTAAATCCAAACTACTCTTCACACATTGGAAAACTATAGGATGCAATCTGATTAGAGTCTGATCATTCAAAATGATTACAAAATAATAATATATTACCACATGAATTTCCTAGCTGTTAACAGAATACATCTTGGGGATAAAAAAAAAAAAATGTTCTTGGTACATATCCAATGCATTGAATATTTTTAAAAACTTTATTAATAAAACTCCTAGTTTGAAAGCATAGTTATTTTTATTGTTTCCAATAAACTGTACTCCAAATGTTCTAAATAACTATAATATTTAAATATGTCTGAATTTAATGAAAAAAATCTTACTTTTTGGTATCAATTAATGAACTCTGAGAAAATACATACAATGGATTATATTATGGTTAAATATAATATAACTAAGGAAAGGTGGTTGGACATACAATTTGTTAGACAATTTGTCATTAATAATATTGAATTAATGAATGTAACTATTAAAGGATCTGTCCCAAAGCTTGTAGAATGTATGATTAATTTAACTAATCAACCAATACTAGGAAATTGGAACTTATCTAAAACATATAAAATACATAAAGAATTTAAATTGTATTTCAAAGATAATTTTTGGGACTATTACAGATTGATTAATAACCAACTACCATCTAATGAAGATAAAAGGTTATTACTAATATCCTCAAAACAGACTACTCTTTCATTGCAATGGAGGATATTCATATGGAAGTTTTTGCACAGATGTTTTATTACACCTCATAAAATGGAATTGATGTTTAAAAAAGCTATTGGCTGCTGGAGATGTTGCTTACAGGTTAAAGCTGATTGGCAGCTTTTATGTTGGTAAAACTGAACGGTATTTAGACAACACATTTATGAACATCAGTATAATATTCATAGGTTGAATATCACAAATACATTAGCAAAACATATTGTGGGAAATTCTGGCCACTACTTTCATTATCTGGTTATAGAACAGGTATGTAAGGACATTAGGGGTAGTCCATGGCCACTTAAATTGGAGGAAAGGTAATTGCTGTGGCATTTGAGGTTGAACACCTATGCCTACCCTGGACTAAATGAACAGTGCTCATTGAAATGTGTTTTGAAGTTGAAATCACTAGAAAGGTGACATAATAATAATAATACAAAAATTATGTATTAATTATATTGGATTTTTAATTAAATGTTTTAAAATGTAGTGTAACCGATATTTTTGTATTTTTGTATTTTTATTTATGGATGTTTGATGTAAGTTTCTTTCTCATTTTTTCATTGTTGATGCTTGTTAATGTAGGGGGGGGTATGTGACTTTATATAATATAATAATAGGAGATGTTTGTGATGTCATCATTTTTAAAATTCACTATTTAAGAAAGTATTTGAATGGCTGACGTTGTCTGAAAAAGTTCATTTAAGAAAGTGGACGAAAGCGCTAACACATTAAATATTTTTGGAGTGGAACCCCTGCCTCCTCCTGTTTGTTTCTTAGCTCAGTTGGTTTGTCTTTTCAGTTTCTCTGATTGGCAGCACATGTTTTATGATTGTATTTTACTTAAGACATTTGGAATAATTTCAGCTTTTTCTTGCAAACTATCTTTAATGACAAATGTATTTTAACAAAATCTCTGGTTTTATTCAATGTACCTGTTCCAGATCGAAATATCCTATTTTATGGAGTTATGAGACAACACCCTCTTTCAAAGAATTTAAGAATATAACAATCAATGTTTCTTTCATGGAATTATCGACTATCCAAGCAAGAATCACTTCTTATTATAACTCTTGGGTAAAAGTTAAAAAAGCATTAAGGAAGATCAAAGACAATATGAGTTAGATTAACATTATGGATTGTACAATGTTTATTTGTATTAGATAGACACCTTTTGTAAATAATTTATTAATTTGTTTATCTTTTTTCATTATACATGAATTTACCTATGTTATGCTTTAAATGTTCTTAAAGCCATTGATTTTTTAAATTTTTGAAAATAAATTTAATTAAAATATTTAGAAAAAAGAAAATACTCTGGGCATTGCCGGTAGATCTCTCCCATAGATAAATTCCTGAGCTAACCACAGATACCAATGTATTGTTTTACAGTCAGCAAGGCAGGAGGGGGAACTCAGTATTCATTCACATATCCATAAGCTTTCCAAAGCAAGATCCATAGCCCCTAATTCCTTCCACAACTTACTCTGTAGTCTCACTGGATGTCATTTTGTGTTTCTGTTCCAAATATACACTGATGCCCTTGTATAGAACATCATTTCTAATTCTGGTGGAATCCAACTAGGTTTGGGGACAGCCAGAATACAAATATCACTACTAATTTGGTATAGGAAACAAAATATGGTAGGCCAATCTCTCCCAGTTTTTTTTTGAGACACATAACTTTCTTTGGATAGTCTGGGATAATGACTATTCCATAAAAAAGAAGAAACCATTTATGTAGCTTAGCTAGTAAGGGCAAGTGTACTATATTATTTGAGATAAATGTCTAACAAGAAATACAATTTTTTGTAAAGAAAACATTTTAATAGCTAGGAAAGATAGATTAAGAGCAGTCCACCTCTTCAACATTGGCCTTATATCCTGTGTTAACTTGTCAGCATTCCTAGATCTAAATATCATTCAAGTCCACCACTTGAGACAAGTCAAAATGTTTATTGCAATCTCATGTGCTGGGAGTATGTCCCACAGAAAGGGATAATCTAATGAATCAAATAAATATTAAAGGTCTGGCTCTCCATACCTCAGTCATTAAGACTAACCAATATTTTCAAAACCTTCAAAACCTTTCAACAGCAACTAAATCAACATCTGATGACCTATTGGTCCTGTCTTGTTCATCCCCCAATTAGACCAATTAATTAATAAAAGGCAATTTAAGTCTGTAACTAACAAGTCTTTCTGCCACCTTTAAGCCCCATAACCCCTCATTCTCATACCAACTAAATCGTAACTCTCTCAATCTCCCTCTTTTGTCTATTCTTTTTCTGAACTTGACCTTCCTCTCTTTCTCTCCAACTATTCTCCTAACTGTAAAATTACACTAGGCCAACATCTCACTGCAGCTCCCCTTAACTTTTGTACTCCACAGGACTGCTTAAACTCAGTCTTTAAACTAAATTGTTCTTCCTCCATAAGAACCACGTGTGTTTACAGAACTCACTACATCTGACATATAATCATGTGATCATTTTTCAGTTCTTGTTACTATGGTTACACTTTCTTATTATTCCTCTGACTGCATTGTTCAACATGAAATTTCTTTGTTTATTCCTTGTTGTTTTAACTTGCTAGAACTTTCCTCTCTGGGCCTCCACTGAAAAGGGTTTGACCAGTTGGATCATCCCGATAAACAAATGTAAATAAATAAATGAATAAAAATCACTGAAGTCCTTTTTTTTTTCACTGAATGGAAGCTAGTTAAGTGTGACTAACCAGCCTCATTTAGCGAGAATGAAACTGATTTTCTTACATTTATAATAGACCAGAAATATTCCCGAACTGCTTAATTAGCTGTAGTGCATAGAATATTAGTAGAAGGATTTGACAATCAGACTATGCAATTGTCTATATACTGCGGTGGTGGTGCTGCAGTAGCGTTGTCGCCTCACAGTAAGACGTTGTCCTATTCAATTCTCAGCTAGAGCATCTTCTGTGTGGAGACATGCGTGAATGGGCATACCTTCGTTATAGGTTGTGCGTCAGGGCCAGCAACTCAGCACATAAAAATCTACTGCCAATCATTAGCGGACCAGAGTTCCACTGTGGTGACCCCTAACCAGGAAAAGCCGAAAGACACAACTATGCAATTGTCTACAAACCAGGATGAGGAAAGGTGTTCATCAGGATTAATCTAAACACCCAAATGAGAAATAATTTTAAGGTGCACACAAGTGTCTTGATTGCTAGAACAAATAGCAAAGGAGATAATGGACAGCCCTGCCTTGCCTCTGTTTGCAATATGATAGGAGTCAACATATCGCTTGGATAGTTATTCCAGTTAAAATGTCAGTATAAAAAAGTTTACATCTCTATAAAAACACACCTTTTAATCCACATGCTGGGAGTATGTCCCAAAAAAGGGCCAGTCTAATGAATCAAATATATTTTTAAGGTCAAGAAACAGAGTGGCTGTGGAGTATTTTGGTGTTTCATTTGGGAAAACTTTATCATGTTTAACCATAAGTAGATCAGGTCTGGGTTGCCTTGCTTTTCTTTCACAAAACCATGCTGCATTGGCTCTACCATCACAGGAAGTACCTTTTCCAACCATGCGATCATTATTTTGGCACAAATCTTGGTCTCCAACTGTAAAAGAGATATAGATGAAAAATCCTGTGGCACATGATCTGAATTTATCCCTTTATGGAAGCAGAATTTTTGTAGCTCGCCTAAAAGTATGGGGTAGATATCTCCTTACTACCACTGCTAGAAAAATATTTAAAAGGAGTTGGACTTAACACTTCTCTAAAACTCTTATAAAAGTCTGCTGGAAGGCTATCCAGTCCTGGTACCTTTCCATTATGGAGATCCATAATACATGCCCTTATCTCCTCCAGTGTAGTAGGACGTTTTAATGCCTGGAGGTCTTAGGCTATTTAACCTTCTAGAAAAAGACAGCATAGAGATTAGCATAAGAATCCATCCTGGCCTTATATAACTGCTCAAAAATAATGTCCCATATACATCTGGATGAACTGAACCCTTATCATCTTTCATTGACACAGTTGCTACTTCTCTTCTCCTTCTTTCAAACAGAATATGAGATAATGGTTTAGGGGACTTTACAGTGGCCTGCATTATTTCCTAGTCTGTTGAATCTATTTACTAATCCATAGTCTAATCTTTACAGAATAAAAAGAGCACTACAAAAGGTAAAGATGGTTTGTGTTGATTTGCATATGAAACTCTTGACTTCTACTTGTTACAGAATGTTTATATTTTGTTTCTAGCCTCACAATTTGCATTTCTAACTACTGCATCCTGTCTGTTGGACTTTTTTTTTTTCACATTCTTTGACCATATCCTTATCAAGGTGTTATGCCTGTGCACTGGCCCAGTAATCAAGTAGCCTCAATCTTCACCACTAGCACCAGTGAGGGGCATCCATACTGAGAGGATAACAAGTACACACACACAGTAAAGTACAATTTTCCTTAAGAGCACACACAGATCATAGTCAGTCTGGGGCTAGTTTCTTCCTTTCTCTACAGATCCCCAATAAGACTCCCCACTGGCACAGCTATAGGGTTCAGATCTCAGCTGAGTGGTCAAGCCAAAAATCTCCAGCACCCTCTCTGTCCAAAGAGTGCTTCATGTCCCTGCCCAAGTAGCTGACACACACACACACTTTGAGATTTGAGTTTTATACACACACACATACACACACACACACACACACACAGACACTCCTGGGGAAGGCTGGCACAGGTTCACTAGCTATGCCCCCTTCTGCCCAGACTATACAGAAGTACCGACTGCCACCAACCACTACTATCCGCTACTATAAAAGCCCTTACCAAAACATGTCCAGTTCTACTGTGCAATGTTACTATCATCCAGTTGGGTAAGCGTAACCCAGGGCTAAGGCTATTGGAGTGGGTTATACAGTATCACCAAATGCATGCAAGTATTCTAAGAGCTTACTTTATCTCTACATAAATCAGCCACAGCTAAGAGGTTTAAATATATTTAATAATAAATAATAAACACCAAGACAATACTTATTAACTCAACACAATGACATTAGAGAGTTCAGAAATCACAGGAAATACTTTAAAACAACATTGTAGGATAGTCTCACAAAAATATAGAAACAGCTATACTAATCTTGCTATTTCTATCTATCTCTAAGAGAAATACTAATATCTAAGATCCTACTTACAGAGCAAAGCAAGTGCTGGAGAGCTGATGTGTTCAGGTTCAGACTAATACAAACTGCTCAATCTTTCTCACTGAGAAAGTCTTAAATTGATAACACACATTACTGCTGAGTCATTTCAGATTACATCATTCTTGACACTTCTCCTTAAGTTTCACAGGCTCATAGAACTTAAAATTTAATATTTCTTTGTAATCTGCATCTGCCAGGAAGCCATAGCAATAAAAGACACTTTGCGTGTGAAACCTAGTAATTATCTCTGTCTTAGGACTATAGAAAAAATTTCATGGCCCAGACATCTGTCTCTGAGCATGAGATCATACACAGTTGTAAAATTCTTTACTTATCAGCTTTCTTCTAGCAGGGTGAACTGTGGTTGTATTTTTGAAGCTCAGAACATAACACAGTTTTTTTACATCTGTGAAACCAGCCTGTGGATCATATTAATATTTACAATGACATAGAATTATTTATAAAATTCTATCTGGCTGGGCTGGCAGCCCTTCAGTTTATCACACAAGGTCTTAAAATGATTTCATAAAAAATATCTCTAGTGTCACACAATTCTCTCTCCCAATACGTCTCAATAGTGTTTTCAAGATCACTTTTATGTAACAGAGAACATAACAATGTGACTAACCATGATTAAGACAAATGACTAGGATCCTCAATCAAGTTAATAATAAAGGAGACAGTTATGATGTGATAACACAGGTATTCCATGCCCAGCAATTGCAACATCCCTTACCTTATGAGAATGAAGTAATACTTAATCTAACTAGTAGGTGTATCCAAACTCTCCATATAGCCACAAATTGTAAGTCTTTTATAAGATTATAAGATAGAAACCTTAAGAAGTTCTAGTCATCCTATTCTGTTTTTGAGATAGTCTATCCACATTAGAATCTAAAGGCACATCAACATATCCACCTATGATTGTGGTATATCTCAAACCCCCCATGACCAGAAAAGCCATAGTGAATTGAGATAGACAGATGAGCCTTCTTCATTAGGACCATAAAAAGTGCCAAGGATAAGATGATCCCTGGCTGTTCTTACCTTACCCAGTATCCATTTGCCTCCAGATACCTTAACTGAGGAGACCAGTGACTAGTTAAACATTTTATGCCTCAGAATTTGTACCTCTTTTTCATGGCTTATTTAATGAGCTAGAGTTGCCCCAGTCTTTCTACCTTTTGTGGAAGCTGTCACAGTGTTTGGACTTAAGATTTGTCTTCTAAAAAAAATCAAGACACATATATGCATTTGAAATCACAGAGCTACACAAGCATTTTGTTTGAGTGCAATTGATAACCCTCCATCTCATATGCCTAAGTTCTCTATTGCTGCTCTGGTTCCTAAATTGATCCACTGTATTAGTCATCTGGCATGAAAAAATATGCACTTTTAGCAATCAAAATGCTTACCCCTGACATTGTCTGATCTGACAGTCAAATAAGAAGAAGTAAGCTCTTTACACAAAGAACTGAGTAAGAAAAATATGTCTTAAACCTCGGCTGTTGGACAGACCACAACTGCTTGGAGTGGGAACGGCCCCCTGGCTTAAAGGTGTTAACAACTCTCATTTATGTACCCCCAAAGAGCCTGAGCAGTAAGAGACACAATAGACATTAATCCTACCCTACTTAACAGTCCCCTTAACAGACTTATTCATCCTACCAGTAACATACATCCAGAGATCTTTCAGTGATATTTAGCACATACTAATTAAGAAACATTCAAACTGAAAATAGTGACTTCTGTCCGCAGTCAGAATAGAAATCCTTTCAAAATCAGATTATCCATAGTAGGTGCTTGTGTACTACAACCTATTTTTTGAGAAACAATTAGAGACAGGTAAAACAGTGTCTTTCAAGTAAGCACTCATTAGTCACCCTTACCACCGACTACAAGGCCTCATTCTTCTCTTTTGATTTCTCTGTTTGGTCCACTTCTGTCAGTGTAGGATCAAGGGTAATAAAATCATCATCACTGGATTCTTCTTCTAGAACATTGGCCATGGTAAAATCCTGCTGCTCAGCAACAGCAAATATGTGATAAGAAATAGCTTTGCCAGGTTTTTAGAATCAGTAGCTCCAGTTGTGGATTTTCCTGAGGGCAGAACGCATTGGGAGAAATGTAATAAAGCCTACACATTTTTTTTCCATGTAGGCATCACGCTGCACTGCTTGCATGGGCTTGAACATTTTGGGATTCAGCAATCGCTGCTGAGCAGCATGCACATACGCTCTAACAAGGAAACTTCATTTGCATGCAAATCACCACATAAGCAGGTGAATCCCATGCAAATGAGGCAGATAGAGTGATCCAGCAAGCAGATAGCCATCTGTTTAGACCCTGTGTCAGTGTCCACAGTGGATGCAGGAAAGTTCCATGTACAGAAGTGTAGACAGGTAAATGGGGTTGTAAAAATGGAGATATATGGACAGAAATATAATACCACATACACATATGAGCAAAACTATTATCCTTTATGTTGGAAAAATTAAAGGAAATAAATTAAATTAATTTTTTTAATGATCTGGGCATGTTTGCACAGTGCATCACAGTGCACAAACATGCTTTATAGAAAAATAAAAAAACTTGAAAAAAAATAAAATTAATATGTACAAAAATGTATTACAGGACTGTGTTTGGTGTGGTGCTTTTGCTAACATGGTTGGACTATGAAGCGTGTAGTTTCAAGGCTGTGAGCATGGATACCTATGCAAATGAGGTGGCATTACTGACTAGCAGAAAGGAGTAATCATGTCCATATATCCCTTTTGTGTAGGCTTAGACCCATGTTGCTGTTTACACAGGATGTAGCTGACACCAGGTAGGGGGGCTACTGACGTCTAAGCTCATTTCAGCTTAGGTGCACATGTTTGTGCAGTGCAGCACCTGGCTGAGTGTCTCCTTTCAGGGTGTGTGTCTACTCACTTCTAAGCTTTGTTTACCTTCAGTGCGAGTGTTTGTGCCTCACGTTGCCATGCTGAGCGTGCCTAAACACTGTATTTAATTAGTTTTGACCCGTTTTTAAGCTAAAATAGTGCCAATAAATTATGTTAATTATATTGTAAGATGGTGGAATGCATCATAGTTAGCCAATAGTACATTTTGCATCTACAGCAGAGCTCTAAAAGTATGCATACACCCTACATTCTGTTTTTTCCCAGTACACTGGACCATTGCAGTGCAGATTCAGGAATTTTAACTGAAAGAAAGCTAGGAGCTGCTGCAGGTCTGCTATACCTGTATGTGCTAGATGCTGAGGTCAGTGCTGCTAATGCTGCTGCTGACCATAGGCCTAGACAGAGAAGGAGAAAAGTGTTCAGGCCCAGGGTAACCTTCCAGGAGCTACATAAGCTGGAGATTGTAGAGTGCTACAGGGTGGACAGGAACATACTGCAATAACTCACTGAGCTCTGCTGCCCTCAACTCAGACCCAGAGCCAACAGAGGGCAGCCCATCCCAGAGGAAACAAATGTATCTGTAGCCCTTAGGATACTAGCTAGTACTTTCCAAAGACCAACTGGTGAAATGATGGTGGTCTCACATGCATCAGCATCCGGGGTCCTCCAGCAGTTCCTGGATGCCATGCTACCACATGCCAGTGAGCATATTTCTTTTCCCCTCACTGCTGAGGGAAGTGCCAACAATATGCAGCACTTCTACCATGTAGCACACTACCCTGAAGTACTGGGTGCCATAAATTGCACTCATGTACACATCATGTCACCACCTGGTGAGGAGGGTAGAATCTACATCAACCACAAGGGGTACCACTCCAACTGCAAGGCATGTGCAGTGCCCAGGGAATTATCCTGAATGAGTATGCTGGCAGCCCTGGCAGTTATCACAACTCCCATATCCGGCATGCATCACAGCTGTACCAGATGTTTGCTAGGAAGGATATCCCACATGGCCATTTACTGGGGGATGCTGGCTATGCAATGGAACCATGGATGATGACACCCATCATAAATGCACACATACACACAAAAGAATGCCATAATGAGGCACACGCACAAACTAGGAACATCATAGAATGTGTGTTTGGGCTTCTGAAGTCACGGTTCCAGTGCCTTAATATATCTGGTGGAACTCTGCAGTACTCTCCAGCCACAAGTGCAAATATATTCACAGTATGTGCTATGTTACACAATATGATCTTGTGGAAAAAGCTGCCACAAGATCAGCTAAGGGAAGGGATATACAGCCCCCAATCGGTGCCTAGGTCACCACAGCCACAGTCACAGGAGGACTCAGAGGAGGAGCCCCCTGATTATGTCCCTGTAGGCAGATGTAGGCATGCCCGGTATGCCCTGGCTTTGGCTAAGAGACAATGCATAGACACTCACCCTAGGGCCCTAGGGACTGACATCTTACTCCTACTCACATACATATAGTAAATTTGATGCCAGACAACCCACACAACATGAACCTATCCATGTATTAGCTGTGTACTGCTTGCATCAGGCAGAGTCAGCCCTGAACTACAGTTCTGTCAACTGCTGCATTTGCAAGGTAAGTTCCTAACCTGCACACTACTTGTAAGGATTATTATAGTATGATATTGTATGTATGAATTTGCTGAATTTATGCAAGTAAATATAGTGGCTATTTGGACACAAGTAACATCTGCATTGGCCTACAGTTGCCCAGTCCACTAGTATGTGTTCCGTAATATTCACTAAGCCTCATGGTTGGAATATGCACTACATCAGTCAAGGTAGATATTAAACTGTGGGGGGGTCACATTATAGTTGGACTACTGTGTATCCCAGCAGAATATGTGGTGTCATTCCCCACACCCAACACAGCAGTTTCCCCATATAACTACTTCAACAGTAGGTCATCAATGGTATATCATCAGTGCTGGCAAACTCAGAGCAGTAACATATAAAATGAGTACACATTGTATGTCTCACTTAATGCAGGAATAACAACGTAGATATGTATGCTTTTGATTGTGTGATGAATGACAACTCTCTGGCTTATGTGGCTCAGTGGGCTAGGGAAGTTAGCATGAGCAATGCCATTGATGGTTCAAATCTGGAGCTATCCACATCTTTTGCATGTGTGGTGTTATTATGTCAGTGTAGTCACAGACTATCAGTCTGTGTGTGGTGTAACATTATGAAACTCTGCCACATATTAATTACATCACACAGCTGAAGAATGCCATGGACATTTTGAGTGAAATGCAGTACTGCAGAAAGAGGGACAGATGTCAATGTTCTTAACACACACAATCCCTGACTGAGTGCAGGTAGGTGTGGCCTGGAGTCATTTTATAAGTACTGAAAGTCCCACTGGCCATGCCCACACACAGTTAAAATGAGAGCAATCCTGTTGCCCCTTTATCAAAATGGCCTGTTTTGTACAGATATGCCTATACATACATATATGTATACATATCCTTCTGTCACTGTCTTTCTGTCACATACATAATATATGTATCTCTAGGATACATACCTATATAAATAAATATATATATATATATATATATATATATATATATATATATATATATATATACACACACACACACACACACACACACACACACACACACACACACACACACACATCTCTCTTATATACAGAAATATGTGTGTGGATGTTTGTATTGTCCGACATACCCTAATAGTAATAAGTAAACTATCACACATCTATAATGTTGCTCAAATGATACAAAGTAAGGGCTCAACAGTACATAATGCATGTACCTACAGACCCCTGTGCCTGCTGGGTGTCACCACATAAACAGCAACAGGTGAGAAGGTGGTGTAATGTATAATGTTGTCTACACATGCATGGACAGGGCACATTGCCCCTGCCCACAGGCTTGCCCATCCAAGTGCAAACAGCCACATATGGCCATACTGGTGTCTGTAGACACATAGCTAGGATAATAACAGTTATCTCACTGAAAAGATGCTAGATGCAGATAACAGTATGAAGCAATATCACTCTGCAGGTCACAGATACTGTTCATCACAAGCCTAGTTTGTGTAATCCACAAGTAGTTTGCCTGCAATCGTATATAAAACACACATCACCAGTAGGGAGTGTGGTAAGTACTCTGATCTATAGTGTATAAGACCTAAATAGGTAGGGGTTCTAATTTCACTGCAGGACACTTGGTGTGTGTGTGTGTGTGTGTGTGTGTGTGTGTGTGTGTGTGTGTGTGTGTGTGTGTGTGTGTGTGTGTGTGTGTGTATACCCCTGCCAAACAACTGGGAAGCACTCATTGGCTATCAAACTGCAATGGTTATGCACTTTTTGGCCATGTAAGTTGCTGCTGGCTTCCCAATTGCACTCTTCTACAAGGCCTGATGATGTCATGTACCTTAAGACTACCAGCTGCCATTGTAGCATCCAACTTAAGCAATGGCACATGCAATAAATATTGTGATTTCAAGTGTGTAAGACTAGATAGGTAGGGGTTTTAATCTCATTGCAGGCCACTTGATGTGCATGTATGTGTGTGTGTGTGTGTGTGTGTGTGTGTGTGTGTGTGTGTGTGTGTGTGTGTGTGTGTGTGTGTGTGTGTGTCCCTGCCAAACAGCTGAGAAACCCTTACTGGCTGCCAAACTGCAATGGTTATGCACTTTTCGGCCCTGTAAGTTGCTGCTGGCTTCCAAACTGCTCTTTTCTGCAAGGCCTGATGATGTCATCTACCTTAAGACTACCAGCTGCCATTGTACTATCTGACTTAAGCTGTGGTGCATGCAATACATACTGTGATCTGTAGTGTGTAAATTTAGATAGGTAGGGGTTCTAATCTCACTGCAGACTACTTGGTGCATGTGTGCATGTCCATGTGGCATAAATATGATCACCTCAGTAACTTACAAAGAGATAGGGTTTTGCAGAATTTTAGTTTTAGCAGGTGATGTGGCCTTCCAAATGGCTGATGACAACTTGGCCTACTGATGTCATCAGGCATAATATGTCTTAAACCAACAGCACTATCAGGCATGATGTGTATTGCGTGCGTCACATACTATTATCTGAACTGTGTACCATTACATAGGTAAGTGTTCTAATCTACAGCTAGCTTACACTATGTGTGTGCTGTGCCGTGTCCTGTAAACAGTAATTGGAAATGGTGCTGTGAAGCTAGAGGAAGGCTGCCAGCCTAGTCAGATAGAATTTTGTAGATAATTCTGTCATTTGTAAATATTAATGTAAGCCACAGGCTTGTTCTCTTAAATGTGTAAAGACTGCATTGGATATTTAACTGCAAAAATGTAACAACAGTGCACTCTGCTATAAGAAAGCTAAATCAATCATTTTGCGACTGTCTTTGATGTCAAAATTCGGAGCTGATATGTCTGAATGAAGGAATTCTGCCTTTTGTTTTGAGGCCAGAGTTAATGGCTAGAATTCGCATGTATAAATTATTTTATTGTGCTGGCTTCCTGATCAGCTGTAAGATCAAGGGCTATTAACCTCTGAGAATCTGTTAGCCTGGGAACCAGAAAGAAATGATATAATCTGAAATGAATCAGTGATACTGTGTTATCAATTTAAGGACAGAAAGAATGAAAGCATTAGAGCATTTTGTCTTGAGAACATCCAACATCACTGGCACTGCCTTTTTCTTTATGTATGTTTATTTTAGAACTATAATAAATGTTCATTATTTTAGAACTATGTTTTCTCTTAGACATGGCTAGGAAATAGGAAGATTAGACTAGTTTGTTATTCTGTGATGTCAGAACTTTTCTACGGTATTATTTTAAACATTTCTCTGTGATCTCTGAACTCTTGACTAGCACTGTGTAATAAGAAGTATTGTATTGTGTTTTTATTATTTATTATTAAATATTTTTTAAACCTTTCAACTGTGGCTGTTTTGTGTATTGTTAATTAAAGCTCTAGAGTACATTGCATGTGTATAGTGATACTGTACCAAGTCACACTAATAAGCCTTGACTGTTCAGTCACACTTACCATTTGGATAATAATATTGCACAGTAATAATTGGACACCCTTTCAGAAGGGCCTTTGAGTAGCTGATATTAGTGGGTGGTGGCAGCTGGTACTGCCTTTTAGACTGGGCAGAAAAGGGGCACAGCTGGAGAACCTGTGCCAGCCTTCCCCAGGAGTGTCTGTGTGGCTGTATATAACTCTTATCTCAAAGTGTGTATGCGTCAGCTACTTGGCCGGGGACACAAAGCACCGGTTGTCAGAGAAGGTGCTGGAGGTTTTAACTTGCCCACTAGGCTGAGATCTGGACCCTATAGCTGTGCCAGTGGGGAGTCTTATTGGGGACCTGGAGAGAAAGGGAAAAACCAGCCCCAGACTGACTGTGATCTCTGTGTGCTCTTAAGGTAAATTGTACTTTACTGTGTGTGTATTTATTATCCTTTTCCCTATATGGAAGCTCCTCACTGGTGTTAGTGGTGAGGATTGTGGCTCCTTGATTGCTGGGCCAGTGCACGGGCATCACAGGTGCTAATCTCAATGTATCCATGTTTGTGTGTGTGGCTGTTAGAGCAATATAAACCAGCTTATGGAACCATAGGACTTTTCAACTTCACTAGCATAATGGCCATACAGCCATTACAATCATAGACAACTGTATATCCTTATTTATATGATCAGCACATATTACCCCAGTCCAAGAGGGACACAGGTAGAAGCCCTCTAGTGAAATGACAGTCGCCCACCAGCCATACAGATGGCATGTGCTAAGGTGCACTGAAGTGCTCTGCTTGCCATTAGCCAGGGTTTTGTTGCAAAGGTGGGTTAAAGTCTGCTAGACAAACCTCTCCCACCAGCATGTATTATTAACATCACATACTAGGTTAATGTCCTTGCAGTGATTAATCCATGTACTATGCCAACTACAGATATGCAGCATTTGCAATGAAGCACAATCACACATTGCCCCGTATGTAAGGCAGAGATCACCTCTAAGTAGTCTATATGCCACAGGCTACAATGACACTCATTTAAGATGATCTCCATTGACCACATACTGAAGAAGTGAAGTTCCCTTGTGAGGGACCATACTGTTGTTTGTAAGTGCCAGCACTGCTAGGAAAGGTCCATTACCAAATGGCCATTGCACTCACATATTGGCATGCTGAACAAAGAGTACATGGAGGTTATGAGTATATTGATTACAGGTGATTGTGCCCTAAGCTATGATACATGATTCCTGTCATACCACTGAGGAGACATAGTGATCTCTGGCATATTAGGTGTAAATCTGTGTGGCCAGGTCTGTGTGCCCAGATCTTTCACCCCTGAGTATGTACATGACATGTCGCGACTGATGTCCTACTTACCAGATAGAATAGGTGTTAGTGATGGACATGATACTACATATATATTTGCATGGAGTTTATGGCCTTTACTATGTCAAAAGGCATTTGTTCATCACTACCCTTTTGTAGGATATTGACATAACTCACAGACTCGATGAGTGCTCACACTTTGCAGGCATCAGCCAACATTGTTAGCCACAGACAGTCAGTATTTGCTTGTATTGTAGTTAAATGGATTCTAAGCAGTAGAGGTCCCAGGACTGAGCTTGTTGAACACTGCTTATACATAGATCAGCTATTGGAGGCAGATGTCCCTATGTTGAGCATGTGTGCATAAATGGGCCACTAAGTGATCCCTACAATGATAGTACTGTGGATGCCTAAGTGGGTGCTTTGTAAATGATGCCTGAGGGCTATAGTCAGATGGCTTGGCTCAGTTCAGGGGTTGTATGCCCTGATGTCCCTTCACCTAGGTCCTTGGTGACTGCTTTGGAAATGTCCACCATGTTTAACTGTTATGATCTCCCTGTCAGACATCCAAGCTGTGTACAGTCAACAACTGTGTGTAGAACACATATATGTGTGCTGGTCAGCACACATATATGTGTTCTACATATATGTGTGCTGGTCAACTCCATGATGATTGCCCCTATGGCCATACAGATATGGATACTCAGGCAAAGAGGTCTTTAGTTTTGGTGGTCAGTCCATGCACCACCTCCATGCAAGGGTGCATCAGTTGCCGTTGTTCAGTCAGCTGGGACCAGACAGTGATTTCAGTATGATTACAAGGTGTTCCCAGTGGAGTTAGTAATCCATGACACATCACATTTATGAAGCAGCCTAGAATGTTAGCGTGTCTATGCTGTGTATCCTCCATAGACAGGCCATTTATGACCTGCTTTGTAGATATGGAAGTTATGGGACAGGTTGTCATGTGTCACATATGGTGGGGACACAGGAGTAATGTTGATGCAGAACATGGTTGTGTGGAGGTGCAGGAGGTATAGGCTAACCAAAAGGTTGACAGGATGTGTATGAATCAGGAAGGGAAGCAGTCAAGCTGGACCATGGAAAGGTGTTGTGTGTGTCTGTAGGTGACCTGCATTTGACAGTGGTGTGCGAGTGTGTGCGTGTACACAGTTAAGTTCAGTGCTAGCCCTACATGTATGTATGCTGGACAGCTTTGATCCATGCATGGTAGAACTGACAGTTGACCATCTCTGGGCCTGAACACAGGAACTGGCTCTGCCAGGAGTTGCACTGGCACTTCCATACCCAAGGTCAGAAGCAGTGCTAGTACCTGATGGTGACTGCTGTCTGCTGGGACCATGTCCTCCCCAGGAACTCCCAGGATCACGAGCCCACGGCCTGCCATGTCTTTGTGTCTTTGTGTGGACAGCACACTCCCCTCTGTAGCTCTGGATGTTCTGCCACAATGAGAGTGTGATTGTGCATGGCCACGTGGACTCTTAGCAGATGAGGTTGCTGACCTATGTCCATGAGGCTGATGCTCAACTCCTACCACACGTTCCAGCACAGATGCTGTGCGTTCCAAGACAGACACTGTCTCGGCCCACCTTCTCTTCACTGCATCAGTGAACCGATCCAGGATGTCAACAATGTAGTGGAGGCAGTAAAGGATGTCATACTGTGCTGCATCCATAACCCTGAGCATGCATCTGGACTTCCTTTCAGAATGTGCCTGTGCCTCCATGACAGCCCAAAACATATGCCGAGTGAACAGTGATGTGACACCTGCAACAGGTGGTGGAAGGACAGCAGGCCTCCTATGAGCACCCCTAGCAATCCATCTGTGTGGAACCTCACCAGCTCTCTGGCTATGGACAGTGTCTACACTCACTGGAGCCATAGTTGCCACACTCTCCTGTTCAATGTCCCCACCCTCTGTCCAATATTTATGGCCTCTGGGGAATGCGTAAGTGTAGGCATACTGACTTGTGTGCAGTGACAATGAGCACAGAAGAGTGATGTCAACCTCTGGGACATATTCAGCCCCTTAAACCCCCACCTGTGCCTCACTGTCGCAACCATCATCATCAGAGTCTGAGGAGACACTGACATCAGGTTGTGTAGGTGACAGAGACCAACCCCCCCAGTCACCTGTGATAAGAGAGGAAAAAGCAGTGCATTAATACCTACACTATTATGCTCTGCAGTACTATGTTGCAATAAATGTACATCTCTCTACACTGTTGGCACTGTTACAGACCTGTTGTAACCCCAACCTCATATAGAAGAATAAGAGGACATTACTATTCCCACAAACAGTTGTAGTTACTTGTAAATAAAAGCTCTTTACACAGCACTCTCATCATCAAAAATGAGGTACACTGTTGACATTTGTGAAGACTCTGCACAGCTGACACATATGCCAATCTGTAATGTCCTGACAATACTGTCATATCTATCAGTGTGGTGATACCTACAAGACATACATATGACTGTAACGTGTGTACAGTCATAAAATATCTGTGCAGTTGGCAATCATGCCAGCAGTGCAGCACTCCAGGCAGCAGGCCTGGGATGACACTTTAGGGATTACATTGCTATAAACCTACATCTATAACAAAACAGTGTCATGCTTACCAGGAGCAAGGCCACTGCCTTGTCCAATACCCGATGAACCTGTGAAAAGTAGAGGGAGAGGTAATGTCAATACCACCGCATGTTGCACAACAACAAGGTAATATGTCCATATATCTCACATTTACAGTAGCTACTATGTTAATTATTATATCAGTCAACATATGAGCAGCAGAGTCAAACTGCAGTTAAACCCTTCCCACCCCCAAAGAACACAGACCTGACACCCACGATAGACTATGTACACCCTGACAAACTGAATGCTACAGTATTGCAATGGTGATCAAACTAGGTATCTGTATGCTCCTCTGTCATGGAAACTGTGGCACCCATATCCACAATATACACTGTGATGGATGCCTGGGAGATGTTGTGTGTGCCTAGATTCACCAGGAATTCGTCAGTGGCTGAGAGTGGTTGTTCTGCTGCAGGCCCTCCACTGGTGACAGCACGATCCCTGGCTACATCTGTTGCTTTTCTGCATGCAGAATTGATCATGTCCATTGTGCAGTGTCAAACCTGCTCATATGTCCTGCTCTGATGACCTGTAGCATTCATGTCATGGACAAGGTCAGCCCAGAATGCTGCCCAGTGTTCCCTGTTTTGCCTTCCCCTGGATGGCAGGAGTTTGTGGTGTTGTGGAGGCCTTCAAGTTTAGTCTCATTCTCTGCATTCATGAAAGGTACACAGCATCTTTGGTACATGTGTCCTGAAAGACAACAAAATTGGAACACATGTCAGGATCACACAAGTGGAAGTACACTATGTAGAGATACAGCAAGAATAGAATGTCTGGCAGTATCCACTGTTTGATCATATATCTCATATTCCACAGTGTGCAAACATACTAAGTGTGTGGATACAACTAAGATACTAGTGATAGTCAGCTATTCTCAGGTGTGCATGACAGATACTGCTGTAGCATCATACAACCAACACTGGAGTCTATTTTAGTGTGTCCCCTAGGGGAGACCCCCTGATATTATGTCAAAACAACAGTGCCAAACAAATAGCAGTGTGCTATTACAAACACTATAAAGGGAGAGTCCCAAGAGACCAGTGTGCCACATTGACAAAAAGCATTCCACCCATGATATATTCTAGGTCCTCTGTAGGTGTAACCAATCTGGATATCATGTCATTAACACAGTTCTAAGAAAGGCTTAATGCTGCAATCCCTATTACCTGTAAGTATATTCACATATCTGCATCCTGTTGCAAACAAAAAGGTTACATACCTGCTGGACTGCAATACACCTCTGTTGATATGTGGTGATATTTAAGTTTTTGAAAATGTGTTCTGTGTGCAGAAAATCTCATACAGAATGGCCCCTCATAGCCATCAAGTTGCTGTTTAACATGTTTCTCATTAGCAGGTGATTGCCTCTTAACCATTCTGTGGTTCTGAAATGCTAATTGCAGTCAACACAGCTAATTTGCACTATCAGCCAATGACATGCAACCACTGTACAAGATATAAGGCCTCCATGTAGATTAGAAGCCCTTTTTGATATGTTGTGTCAGACATTACTGGGGTGAGGAGACTACGTCATCGCAGAGGGTGGGTCTGTAGCAGCTAGTGTTACATAGAGATGTGTGTGCTACAGGCTGCAGCTGCTGCTGCAGGTAATAGGCCTAGGCAGAGATTGTAAACACTTTGGAGGACAACAAGCTGTAGGAGTAACTGTAGCAGCTGTGGCAGCCTTGTAGTAGAGGTAGAGCCAGAGTGAGGGCAGCCATTACACTCCAGTTAAGGCATGTGTTTAAGGTAAATATGTTAGGCAATGGTATCATTAACAGAGTACTAGACTACATGTTAGTTGTGTCCCTGAGCAAAATAGGGGATAATTATAACATTATGTCTACCATTTGGGCAACTGTCAAGCCACATGTTAAGGTCTGTTACTCATCTGAAATGTGTATGCTAGCAGTCCTTGTTACAAGCAGGGGCTTCATATGTGTATGTTAGTTGTACAGTTGTGCTAATCTGCACTGTGAGTTTTAAAGGATTGGGTACTGCAATCTGATAGCAGTGGGCTTCATTTTCATTACCTGAGTTAAAATCCTCAGTGAATGTATATTAATGCATGACATGACAGCTATGTGCTTATAGTTTTGCTGTAGGGATACGTGAAGTTGTTCCTATCTGCAGGCATGTGACTTCTGTCAGTGACAAGCAGACATTTCATTTGTAATGCATTGTGTCTGTAAAGAGTGCATGACTCATTGATTAATTCCTGGCTTCACAATAATGTTATTTAAATGTTACACACCACTGGATTTGAACCCAGGACTGTGTGTGGCAAAAGTTTGTAAGGCATTTAACAGACTGAGCTACTGAGTCACTGTTACAGCAAGTGCATTTTCAAGATATAAGTACACACATACAGGCTGTTTCATACTTTTTTTTACAGCCATCATTATGTGCATGGCTTTATATGGATGCATTTCTGTACCAAGATCCCTGTTGTACATGTATTTTGCCAGTAATTCCTTAGCAGCTGTACTTGTAAATGTTGCTGATAAAAGGGGACATTTACCTGCTATTAGAGACCTCACTTACATCCATTCTTGTGTGTTTGGCTTTCTAGTGGTGTACTCTTGCACCAGAGCCCAAGGTGCAATCCCATTTTTTTCCATTACTTTTTAAGCAAGTTTGCGTGATGCAGTGTGATGCGCAGCTCCACTGAAACACACTTAGTGACTGTAACTTCCAATTACTATGTTTTGCTTAAACCACCTGTTTTAATTAAAAGCTGTGTGGCATGCCAGGTTAATGCAGTAGCCTACAGGTGTGATGATCTTGGGTTTGAAATAGGGGAGAGGAGATTATTTTGTACATGTTTATTATTTAAAACACATTTATCAATATAGCTCCATTTAGCTGATCTTAGCAAAGCTGTGTGACTGCATCATGCTAAAATATATAAAGAAAATCAAAATTGGGAGACAGGAAAGTGGTGAAATGGAATGCAAGCATCGGGAAAAACATACTGAAAGGCAGGTAGGTATGTGCAGGAAGGGTGTAGGAAAGAACCATAGCTATGCATTTCTTGTACAGCAACAACTGTGCACTTTGACAGAATTTGTTGAAGACTTTGGACTCTAACCCCCAGAGAGAGGGGTGAGGACAACATAAATGGGTTGTTAAGCCAATTGGACCAAATTATGTGTCCAGTGGACACGTGTGTGAAATGAAGAGTTATGTATGGGATGATTTTTTTTGGGGGGGACAGGTGCCCATTTTTTTTAAGGTGAGAGTGGAATGTTAGGGAAGGGACATAGGTACATGTGGGGGAGATAAGTTGGGTAGGTGAGGAAGCTTTTGCAGACAGACAAGACAGCCTAGACAGCAGATAGGGTGTGTGGTGTGTGACACAAGAGAGGGGTAAACACCTTGGATGGGGAGGGTGTTGTGAAATCTCAGTCCAGTGTGCCTCTACAAGGTAGCAGTGTGACTCACATCCCCACCCATGGGACTCTTGGCACTGCTCCATCACTGCCCCAAGGGTGGCAGCGGTGGAAGCTGGGCGCCAGGGTGAGCCTGCCCCACCAGGGCTGGCAGCATGCTGCCCATCTGATGCAGGCATCATCCAAACCCATGGTAGGTGATCCTGCGCACCAAACCTGGCAGTTCATCACAGGTGACAACTCCCCCTCCACCACCATTCCCAGAGGAGGGCCAGTCCCCTTTCCATGGGGAAGTACTACCTAAAAACTGCAGGTAGTACAGGTGCAGCAGAGGGAGCACTACCAGGCTGGGTTCCAGATGTGCTTATACCCAATGCCACGGCTGGAGGAGGCAAAGTAGGCAGATCACGAAGAACTGAAAGACCTTGACTCACTGTAGTAAAGTAGTTATAACAATAAGTTAAAGTTAGTAATAACCAAACCAATGTTAGTATTAACAGAACAGAACATAATATTTATTAATCCAAATACATATTAAGGTATATTATATGTAACACATTAAGTAACATAACATAAGTATGTTAACAACAAACCAGTATGCATTAAACCATAAGCCAAAAAACAGTTACTGTAATAAAATATGTTAATATTAAATCATAATAATATTGTATATAGTTTGTCTTTTGTTTCATTTGTATTCTAGTAGAAATTATGTTTTGTCTTTTTGAAAATCAATAAAATATTTGGAAAAAAAATAATGATAAATAACAATAATAAAGAAAATAAGGGTTGGGGAGAGACAGAAAAACATACCATTAGTCACCTCACAGGTAATATTACTACACAGTGTACAACTACATACTTCTACAGGTGTGCAGTGTCAGTTGTGAGTATAGTGACTGCAATTCTTCTATAGCTGATGTAGCACATACATACCTCTCAAGCTGTTATCATGGGGCAGTATGGGCCAAGCAGTAAGAAATGCAGGTACACAGCTACACAGAACAGTTTCACATAATGTGGACTTACATAACTACCAAGGTGTTATGTAAATGGATTTGTAAATATATAGCATTGCAGGTTATTATTTATGAACAGACAGATTAAGCAGTTCTAATTACATTATGAAACACTGTGACAGTTGAGAGGCATGTTTATGTACATTAAGTAAACTAGACAGGCATCATGCCTTAGCTGCCAGGCATGGGAGTAGAACCCAATAGCTGTAACTGCAGGGGACATCTGCAAATATTGTAACAACTGACTGCAGCAACTTAGAACAGACATGCAATGACTGCACCCCTATTGCAAATATTACAATATTATTTATTTAGGAAACCACAATGCTGCTTAACACTTTATTGGTATTGCTGATAATTTTCTGTGAAAACTACACACACTATCTGCTCATAAAGTGGGCTACCTCAGCCATATACCTTTTGTTCCTGGAGTGGAGGAAAATGAGAGCATCATGTGACTGAAACTGGCCTGGAGACAGCTTTGAACCCTACTATGAGTTGATCAATACATTTTCAGGGCATTAATTTTGCATTCTACAGCTATTATAGTTGTACACTAGACTGCAGCAACCACAGTTGTACATTTGACTGCAGCAACCTTACCAGAGACATGCAATGTATGTAACTCTAGTGCAGTTATGTTATGACACCACAATCCTGTTCTACACCTTTTTGCCTACTGTTATTGGTATTGTGTATTATTTATTGCAATACAATTGTTATTCTTCATTTATTGCACTACAATTCTAATTGTCCATTTATTACACTACAGTTTTCATTGTTTATTCTTTATTGCAGTACATTTTTTTATTCTTTATTGCTTATTGCACTACAGTTAGCATAACATATCTGTACTTATCACACTAGTGGCGCAACCTGGCCAGGTGCCCAGCATAGGACTGAATACTGCAACTCCTCTCAGCTGCAGCTGTTGGGAGAGAAGCACACCATTATGCATACCGGTTTTGCACACATTCAGCTTACATTTTGGGAAAACTGTGGAAAAAATACTTACATATTTGTGGGGCATGTCCAGCCCTAGACTCTTGGACCCAGATCTCCAATGTTCCCCTCTTTCTTCGCTTCAGGTCATCATAGTGGTGACGACACTGCTCACCAGCATGGGGGGTACCGGTAGCACTGAAAAGGCCTCAGCTTTACATTATGAGACCTGGTAACTACCCTACAATAGCCTAGGTTCATAATTGCATATGAGGAGCCCAACAAAAACCCTCGACTCCTGCACACCCCATCTTTGCACCTGAAAGCGCGCACCCTCTTCAACACCGCCTGGCATATCAGCAGATAAGCAGACTCCAACAAATGGTGCAGAATTCCTGCTTATTGGCCTTAATATAGGCTGTTTTTCCACCCTTACACATCATTTATCAACATTCAAAAAAACACCGTGGCGCTTAGCATTATGCAAACCAGCTAAGTGAAGCTGAGCACTGTGAAAACTCGCACAACTCTGGTTCTAACAAAGCTTAGCAACGTGCAAACAATCTTAGCCATTAACCACATTTAAGCAGTGCTTAGCACCATGCAGCCCTCCCAAATGTGAAAATATTTTGATTTTAATTTAAAAGACATTTTACATTGCATTCAAGAAATAATATGTGTGCTAGGGACTCGAACCCAGGACCTACGAAGCTTTAGATCATCAGTCTACCCATTTAGCTACTTGGATAGTATATAAAGTAGTATACCTTCACATACACTACTAAGCAACCATGGCGAGCCACACAAACAGGTTTAAATGGGCTTAAACAATAGCAGAAATAAATAATTAACTACATCTGGTTTCTAATTTTAGGTGTCTGGCAGGTGTCAGATGTCTATGTGTGTGTGCAGCTTGGCAGTGCTGCACTCAGCACCACGCCTTGCAAACAGACATTAAATAAAAAGAAAAATGAATAAATAAAAATAAAAACATAACTTATAAATTTAAAACACAAACTATTCATACACAACACATTTCATCAATAGCACGGAACATTACAGGCAGCCTCACCATGTACATAACATCTGACTGGCCTCTACACTTCTGCCTACACAGATTCAATATCCCTGTTACTATGCTCTCCCTTGGCAGCGCACCATGATAAATATGCATACCAAGCTGCGGAGGGGGAACAGTGGCCATGTACATGGGTACATTCCATGTAGACTCTACTCAGAGCCTACACAGATTTTATTAAATCCTGGGGATTGTCATTTGCCCCTGGGGAGAGTGGGACAGTATGAGGTGTATGTTTGTTGTCCCACAACCTTTGATCCATCTTCATCAATATTTCACCACTCTTAGGTACCTCAATCTGCAGTTGTTACTGTACAATATTAATAACTGCTTCCACCTTTTATGGCAACATACACATAGGTGACTGATCAGCACACCAAGTGTTCATGTGGTAAGAAATTGTAATTTACATGAGACACCCAAGACCCTTAACTTTCGGATATAATGAGACATTTATTTCCTCTTTAAAAACAGAGAATTGCTGTAGTTTTATGTAAGTCACATAGGGGACCATGCAAGCCTAAAACACCATCTTTCTCTCTAATTGAAAAGTTTAAGAGCTGAACAATAAAATCCCTTGGGATATTAGGCACTCTGCTCCATGCATTAGTTCTGTGCATCCTATCTATGATCATAAGAGCATTTAAGTTGAAAACTGGGGAAAGCTCCTTAATAATAAATAAGATAAGCTCATTACCTTTTTTCTCTTCAGGTATCCCCATAAATCTTAAATTATTTCACCTGCTCCTGTTCTCCAAATCATTAAGCATCTACTGCTTTCTATGTGTTTTAGGATCTAGATCATAAGATCGAAGTTTCAAAACTTCAAATCTGATATGGTCAACACCATATAATCAAAGTTTTGAAATTTCAAATCTTTTAACGGAGATCTCTGTACAGCTCAGAAAGGGAAGATTTCCCTTTTCTGCACTGTTGTGCGATCTCAGAGTTAGTATATTTAAGTATTGGGGGTGTGGGGGGCACATGGGGGCTCACCCCCCCGCTTAGAGCATGTAAATGGTTTGTTTGTGTAGGTTGTAGTGTCTGTATAATATTTTTGAAGTTTCAAAACTTCGATCATATGGTGTTGACCATATCAGATTTAAAGTTTTGAAACTTTGATCATGTAATATAGACCCATGTTTTAACCTGCAGATAGGTTCATAGCTTCATAGGAGATTACTAGACTAATGGCTCAAGAGCCCTTACAAGCCTAGCCAGTTTTACCCAGATTTTACCCAATTTTCTGTCCTTAGGGGAAAGATAAGGGTCAGCAATTGGAGTTTTGACAATTTTTACAGTCTGTCTCTGTCTACAAGGGATATAGGTGTCCCCCAAGGACTGGAGTTGCAATTTCCCATCCATTGGTCCAGATTGCACTTGAAGATGGTCAGGGAAGGGCTCTGCTTCATGTGAATAAGAAGCCTATTCCAGAGGAGGGGCCATCTCTGGAACATATATCTGTCTCTCCAACATGATCTATTCATGCCAGAGATTAGGTTTAGATCCTTGGAGTGTGTAACCCTCATGCAGTTAGTTTTGCAAATATGAGACTGCCTTGCAGGTCAAGCAGAGATCACTCCTCAATAATCTGTAGGAAACTAAATATAGTGATGAGGCTTTTAATTGGTCCACATATGACATGTTTATACTCTATGTCTTTTTTTGTGACAAACCTCTGAGGATGCTCCAACTGTTGCAGGTGCCTGGCGAGGTACATGCCGAAGGGTGCATAGTACTTGATTACAGTGCTACTATGACATCCTTAGATCAGGATGCCATGGCCTTACATATAAGATGAGCCACATAGAAGGATTTCCTCCCCATCATGGACACGTGGTGGTCAAAGTTCAGATTACTATCTATCTGAGTACCCAGATCTCTCATCACTGGGTCCGCTCTTGGGGGGTGCTATCAATGTTGTAATTTGAGGAGTGTTTGATTTCCCAAAGGGCATTCTTATGCATTTCTTCACATTTAATTTGAGGCCAAGGCTCTGACACCAGGGTAGCCTGCGTCAGACCTTTCTGTAGGATATCAGGATCCTTTGGGGACTCAATGATTGCCCCTAACTTGCAGTCATCAGCAAACTTGGTCTGCTTCTGTAGAGTTTTGTCCTATTTGTAAAATCTCAACCACAGAGCACAATGTAATCTCAAACATCTGAAGAAGTCTAATTGTTGGAATGAAAGAGCTAAATAAACTGTGTTTGAGATTGTCTTGTGTTCTGTGGTTGCGTTTTGGGTCCTAATAAAAAAGTAAATATGAAACAATTTAACAGATAACCCATTGTCTAAGTGCAATATTACCCTCTAGGTTGGGTGTTATTGTGGGAATAATGCCCTCCCAGTGGTTTAGAGGCCCTCTGCCTGTGGTATGGGGCCTCATAACACCCTTAGGTGGGCTAGATATGTTGCATCTATCTCGTGTTCCACTACACTTGTTTCTAATCATCAGGCAGTTCCTTGGAAGCATACTGCTACCCTCTGCAGAGTATGTGTGGCTTTTTCCTGGTTCCCCTTCAGCAGCTACAACCACCCCCTGCAGAGAAGTATGAGTCTCTCCCTACCTAATTTACACTGCTGGAATGGCAAGTTATCTCCACAGATCCCTCAGCTTGTCATATATATAATATAATCATGTGCATATCATACACTGCTAACATCATGGTACTTTGAGACCCCCTTCATTCTGTAGTGTCCAACTCTAAGAAACTGCAAACATCCTAATAGTATCATCGGGTCTATATTATATGTTCAAAGTTTCAAAACTTCGAACGTCATATAATCAAACTTATATGACCAAAGTTTTAAAACTTCGAACATATAAAAAAAAAAAAAAAAAAAAAAAAAAAAGAAAATAAAGTTACCTGAACCTTGTAAACGGGGGGGCAAGCCCCCCTGAACCCCCACACCCCCTGCTACTTAAATATACCAACTCTGAGACCGCACTACAGTGACGTATAGGGAAATATTCCCTACAGTGATCTCATTTCATTAAAGTGTGTTCTTGGAGTTGGTATATTTAAGTAGCGGGGGGTGTAAGAGGTGCAGGGGGGCTTGCCCTTCTGCTTAAAGCATTCAGGTAAATGTCTTTTTTTTTTTTTTTTATTATATATTCAAAGTTTTAAAACTTCGGTCATATAAGTTCGATTATATGACGTTTGAAGTTTTGAAGCTTCGAACATACAATATAGACCCGTATCATCATGATGTGGCATTTGATGGATGATTGTGTCAAAAGTTAACGAGAAGCCTGCTATTACTAAATCTTGGAACATAATCTCTATCATCCACCCATTCACTAACCATTCTTTTCTACATTGTATTAGTTGACGTTTGCCTGATTTTTTTTTTTTTTTTTTTCTTGAAAAAACAGCTTTATTAAACTATTATTTAAGACATACTGTATGTACACATGCATTAATAGAAAGGAAAACAAACCATATTAACATTTTTATGCATTCTCTCTCTCTCTCTTACCCATTTACGCACCATGTTTCATGCATTATACATTACATATATGTTTTCTTTCTTAATACCATCTGTCACTCTCCAACATTGCATAACTTGCTCAATTCTTGCCTTCCCTTAAACCTCATTCCTCCTCCTGAACATTACTCCGCATGTATGTTCTCATAAATTACATTTATTTCTGTGTAATTTGTGGGTAAACTACTGATGGACAGAGATTGCACACTCAAGCTTCAGTTGCTCAAGGCTCATCTTGTCGATGATCAGAGTTTCTCCATAGGAAATCATTGCCAGTGAGATGCACTGGAAGTGATTCCATTTGGGGGGAATTTCACCCTTTTTTGAGTTGTTGTTACCATGGAGTTGGTACATATAAATTTGAGGGGTTTGCCCCCCAAATTGGAAGGTGCAGATGGGCTTGCCACCCCTCCCCCCGCAAAACACTTTAAAAAATGTTTTTCAGCAGGTTGTTTCCAGCGAATGCAGTTCAGGGTTTCCAAACCACGGTGCATTCACATTCATCCACTCATAGTAGAAATGTAATTTGCTTCTTCAGTTTACTAAAGATCCCACTTCCAGTTCTTTTATTCTTTTAACAATATTGAATACTTCAGTTACAGTCAGTTTAGATTTTTATATCCATTTTTTAATTATTGCTTTTTTGGAAGCCAACAGCATTAAACTTAGTAAGGCCTTATCATGTCTAGGCATTTCAGATTCTGTGTCCCAGCTCAAAAGAATAATTTCTTTAGTTACAGCCATTTCCTACCCCAATATTTCTGACAGAGTACTAGGTAGGGATGTTTTGTAATCTAACAACTCAATACACTACCAAAAACATGTTCTCAGTTACCTCTCCTTTTCCCATCACACCTACAGTCCTTGCTATCTACCTGAGGAAAATTCTTTAAAGTCTGCTTGGAGCATAAAATACATATGAAAACATTTCCAAGCAAAAATTGTAATCCTTCTGGGCTTAATTGCATACTTTAGGGCAATACATATGTCCTTCCATTGTTCCTTTGTAAATTGCTTTTTCAGTCTCTCTTCTCAATCTGATTGAGTCATATAGTTGTCATGGAATATTCTATATGCCCTACTAGTTACCTATTTTTAACAGCCAATTCTGTTTTAGACTTGACTAAAAACTCTACCAGAGCTGGTCTTTCACTTAGGACTCTCCTATCTATTTGTCTTTGTCTATACTCTGATATCAGTCCCTGGTAGGGAAGGCAACTCTAAACTGCAGTTCAAACTTCTGCTTGGCCTCATCCCACTATATTACCTTTCCCTGTCTAATTATTTGCTCCAAATACCTTGGTTCCTTTGTCTGTTTTATCTAGTAAATTCCAACCTTGCCCTTCTCTGTACCTCAACCTCCAGCCATCCCTAATGGCAAAATCTCTTTTCATAGATTCATAGGATCATAGGAAGCTACTAAGCTAATGGTCCTAGGCCCTTACAAGCCTAGCTAAGTTCTACCCTTATTTCCATGATCAGCACCTATTGCCCCTGTCCAAGAGGGACACAGGTGGAACCCCCAGGAGGAATTTACGGTTATCCATCCAATAGTCTAGATTGCATTTGAAGAGGGCCAATGAGGTGCTCTGTTTGACATGAAGTGGGAGTCTGTTTCAAAGGTGTGGTAACCTCTGGGAGATAAATCTGTCCCACCAGCAGGTTCTATTAATGTCATACCAGGTTAAGGTCTTTAGAGTGAGTAATCAGTGTACCATTTGACTTTGGATATGTAGCATTTCCAATAAAGCAGGGACAGAGATTGCCTTATATGCAAGGCAGAGATCACCTCTGAGTAGTCTGTATGAAACAATAAAGTAACAGTGATTTCAGATGATCCACATAAGAAAGATGCTGAAGACCTTGAAGTTTCCTTGTGAGGAACATTTTGTGGTCTCTCCAATTGCTGTAGGTGCTTGGAAAGGTACATACCAAAAGGGGTGTTGTACTCAGTTATTGGCAAGATGAGGGAAGAGTACAGAGAGGTTGTAACTTCTTTTTTTTTCTGGAGCCAATGCCCTTACTTATGAGATTACCAATATAGAATGGCCTTTTTACCACTGTGGAGACATGGTGATAAAAGATAAGGTTGCTATCAACATATGTGTCCAGGTCTCTCACCACTGAGTGTTTACTTAGGGTGTTGCTACTGATGTGGTAGTTAGCAGGAACATTGCTCTTACCAAAAGGGATGATAATACATTTTTTTTGCATTGAGTTTAAGGTCATGACTTTGACACCAATCATCTGTTTGTGTAAGACCATCTTGTAAGATGTTGACATCATTTTGAGATTCTATGACCCCTCCTAGGTTGCAGTCATCAACAAACTTTGTCAGCCTTTAGTTTTTGCTTGTACTTTGGAGAAATAAATTCCAAACAGTAGAGGTCTCAGGACTGATCCGTGTGGAGCACCAAGGTTACAGATATGCTCTTGGAGGTGGATTCCATTATTTTGACTATATGTGTTCTATCAGTGAGTCAGTTAGCAACCCATCTAATGATATACAGGTTGACACCTAGCTGTGTGAGTTTATCAATAATGCCTGAGTGAGGGATAATGTCAAAAGCCTTGGCTAAGTCTAGGTAGGCTGTATGCACAGATTTCCCCTCATCCAGGGCCTTGGTGACTGTCTCGAAGAAGTCCACCAGATTTAACAGAAGGGATCTCCCTTTGACAAATCCAAACTGAGTAGGGTCAAGTGTGTGGAGATTACCTATATCTTTGTTGATAAGGTCCATGATGGTTCACTCCATTGCCCTGCAGATAAGGCTAGTCAGGCTAATAGACCTATAGTCCCAGGGGTCAATGGAAGCACCACCTTTGTGCAAGGGAATAGCAGTAGCTGTTTTCCATTCAGCTGGGATGAAGCCAGTGCTTAGACTATGATTAAAAAAGTACATAATGGTGCTGCTAATTCTTGTTGGAGCCCATGTAGGAAGGAGCTTGGGATGTTATCAGATCCCATAGATGCTGTGTGTTTCACCTTAGAGACAGCACTTACAACCTGCTCTTTAGAGATACAAGGTAGGGGACAAGTGGTAGGGATGTCATGGGGTACATGTGGCAGGGACAGGGGAGTGAAGTTTTCACAGAACCTGTCGGCCAACAAGTTAGCTATGTCCACAGGCTCAGTATATGTGGTATCATTAACTACCAGTTTGGCACAAATCTGGGCCTTTTCTTTTAGGTTATGGATGTAACTAAAGAATGTCTTATGGTTGTCCTTAGTTGAGGAAGCTAATCTGGATTCATAGTTTGCTTTGGAGGACTTCGCAAGACGTTTTATTTAATTGTTTAAGCTGAGAGGGGAGTGTTTCTAGTTTAGGGCTTGCTCCCTCTTACTCCAAGACAGCAATCTTTTCCTCTTATTGTAAAGCCTGTTAATGGCAGTTGTCCACCATGGATTCATAGGTTGGTACTAGGCTATCAGCCTTAGGGCCTATAGAAGACTAGCCATAACAATTTCCTGGTTATTTCTTCTCACACTATTTACTTTCCTGGACCCCTGTCTAGCAGGGTGACTGACGTGATCCCTGGGGTGAATTTCCTTTCTCCCATCCAACCATCAAGGTTCCTTTTGAAGAGGGCCAAAAAGGCACTCTGCTTGACATGTACGGGCAGTCTATTCCAGAGTATGGGGAGTCTCTGGGTCAGGAACCTATCCCTCCAGCATGTTTTGTTTATTGTGATGACAAGGTTTAGATCCCTGGAGCATGTGGCTCTGAGGGATTGGGATTTCTTTAAGTGTAGCATGTCCAACAGCTCTGGGTTTGACATGGCCTTGTATGTTAAGCAGAGATCGCCTCGTAGACGATATGCGACAGAGTATAGCTGGAGTTTTTTAAGACAGTCAGCATAGGGCATCTGCTTTAGGCCTGTGATGCTTTTAATGAGGTATTTCTTCGGCCTTTCCAGTTGTTGCAGATGTCTTGAGAGGTACATACCAAATGGGGCGTTGCATTCAATAATGGGTCTAATGAGGGATGAGTACAGTGGGACAATGACCTCCTTTTTTCTAGATGAAAAGCCCTTAGTGATGAGGTGTGCCACATAGAAGGATTTCCTGACTGTTGTGGCGATGTGGTTATTGAAGGTGAGACCACTGTCCACCTGTGTCCCTAAGTCTCTTATCAGGGAGGTTTGCTTTTCCTTGAGGAGCTTGTTTTGGTCCTATCAGGTATAGCCAAGTCAATGCAGTTATACAGGTGTTTGTACAAAACATTGGTGTAGAACTGAGCATAGTTGCCTCTTCCATGGGGGGGGGGGGGTGCAGTGAAGCTATTTTTACCATCCCGTAAGAGGTTATAATCTGCTTTGGAGAAATTTTTTAGTTTAGTTGCTGCTAGGGGAGGTCAGGTGTGATAGTTACTTTGAATAAGACTGAAGACCTGACAGTGGGGGGTGCTACAGTGGTCCCCATATTGGTAAGCACAAGATCCAGGATGTTGGCACCCCTTGTGGGGGTGACAACCAGTTGGTCCAGGGCACTGGAGTTAACAAAGTCGAGAAACCTTTGGGCAAGTGAGTTTGAGCATGAGTAATTTACCCAGTCAATGGATGGGTAGTTAAAGTCATGCAAAACCATAGTGTTTGGATGTATCTTGATAGACTCAATTAGACTGAAATAGACAAAGTGAGTGTCCTGATTCATGGAGGGGGTCCTGTAGCTGGCAAAGACTTGAATAGGTGTCCTACCAACAGTTAATTGAACCTGAAGTATCTTCAGGGAGTCATACTGCAATCTGGAGGTGAATTTATCTTTAATAAATATTGATACACTGCCTCCTTTAGTTTTCACGCCTTCACTTTGTGGTCTGAACGTGTGAAAGGAGGTCTAACCTGGTATGGTTGGGGTGCTGTCCACAGTCTTGAACCAAGTCTCCATGACTACACAAATGTCTGAGTCTTCCAAGGTGAGGACTGCTTTCAGTGAGTGTAGTTTCATGTTAAGACTCCTAGCATTTAGTAGCATAACCTTGAGGTTGTTTTTAGACGAAGTTTTTAAGTCTGCAATTTTATCCTTGAGACACTGCCTAAAAAAGGCACTAAGAGCCTTAGCTAATCATCAAAATCCCAGGGATAATAGATGCAGACCATCTCTGGCAAAGCCTTGAGGTCTGTCGATCATGTCATTCCAGGCTGACAGATACTGGATCCCCTTAGAATGACACCAGAAACTAAACCAATTATTGAAGTCAATCATTTTATGTTTGTATTGAGGCATCATCCTAGGTGAAGGCAAAATGCTGCTTAAGGCTAAGGACATACCCGCCTGAGACACATAGTCAGAGATCTCAGTGATGTCTCTCTTCAGATAGTCCTGAGAGGTATGCTTCAAGTCATTCACACCAACATGGACTATGATGGAGTCATAACAGTACCTGTTATTGAGAAACTTTAGTGCATGTGTGATATGGTGGATGCTAGCACCTGACAGACAGCTGACTCTGACCTTTTCTTTATCCAGCTTGATGACAAGGACATCTGTGTGCCTCGTGATGGAATCACCTATGACTCATATGTTTTGCCTTAAGGGCTTGACAGGTGAGACACTGGTGCATGAACTATTATGTGTATCATGTTCTGCAGAGGAAGTATTATATGTAGCTTGCTTGTGTTTGTGTTTGAGATGTTTCTGGTGTTTAAGTATGCTTCTGGTGAGGACCTCCGCATATGTAGGTATGTGTGATGTGGGTTTGGGTGGAGTAAGAGGTGAGGTGTGCATGCTGACAACCCGCTCATTGTCATATGTACTGACCGGTGTGTTAGAGAGCATTGATTCAAAGTTCTTAATATAATTGCATCTCTCATATGTTCAATTTGTGTGGACTAGGGGAAGAGGGTTGTCAGTGACCATGAGGCAGTTGCTACACTGTCTCAGGATGCTCATGTTGACCAAGCTGGCTAGAGAAACTGTGTGAAATTGTCCATCCATAGTGTTAGGTAAATTTATATGGCCAGGAAAAGAGGTCGCACTTAGGAATGGCTAGTGGGTGAGAGGTGTGTTGGTACCTCTGAGGCTAGGCTTAGTGTTCCACCTGACAGTAGAGTAGGCCCAAGAAAAACCTCTGGAGGACCACAAGCAAAGTACTAAGGGAAAATTTAACAAGCAAAACATGTGAAGGTAGAATGCTGCTTAGGGCTAGGGACATACCTGCCTGGGACAATAATCTGAAAGTTCAGTTGTGTCATTCATCATACAGTCCAAAGAGGTACGTCTTACGTCATTTATAGACATGGACATGGACTATGACAGAGCCATGACGGTACTTGTTGAGAGACCTGAGTGCATGCATGATCTGACAGATCCTGGCACCTGACAGGCAGCTAACCATGAACTTCCACTTGTTCAGCCTGGTGAGGGGGACATCTGTGTGTGTCACTATGGAGTCACCTATGACCAGGACATTTGGTTTTGAGGTGTTTTGCCTTAAGGGCTTATTAACTGAGACACTGGTGTGTGTGTTGTTATGTGTAGCGGATTCTATCGGCCGTTCAGTGTGTGCAATAGGTTTGCACTTGGGAGGTCTCTGATCTTTGGGTAGGCATCTAGTGAGGCCCTCCGCTTATATGGGCTTATGTGTTGTGAGCTTGTTATGTGCAACAGGTGAACTGTGTGTGCTAACTACCTGTTTGATGTCTGCTTTGCTGTTACATGACAGAATTGATTCCAAATTCATAGTGTAAATGCATCTCTCACATATTGCATTTGTTTTAGGAGTAAGTGGTTGTCAGTATACAAGAGACAATTACTACATTGCCTCAGAATGCCCATGTCAATCAGGCTGGCTGGAGAAATAGTGGGAAACTGACCGTCCATTATGGCAGGCTTATACCATAATTACTAGTGGGGAGTGGGCTAGTTTGACCAGGTTTTGCTTTAGAATAAACAAAGGAATCTATACTGTAGAAGACTAAGGTTAAAAAACTGTGACAACTCTTCTTAGTGTGCAACTGAGTTGCTCGCAGTGCAGCAGGGGAGTTTGGAAGGATTCACTAGCAGATATCTAGGGAAAATTGTCTTTCTAGGCATTTGCATCTATGCATGGCAGCACTAAACCCTGTTGCATGGTGCACAGCTACATGCAAATGCGAGGCTTAAATATAAGAGGAATTAAAGCTACATTCAAATGCAAGGCTTAAATATAAGAGGAATTAAACAGTTTTAACACAAACTAACCAATATGAAAGCCCAAAACTGAGCCCTTTTCCAGGAATCTCTAACTCAGATGGGTCCTGAGCTATTATTGCCAGATTTGAATGGACATTCTATAAATGCTATCAGATCTCTTCCTAATTCATATTTTGGAAGTACTTTGTTATTCATTGCATGCAGATAACCCATATTTCCTTTCCCATGTCACCACTCAAATAAAGAATGCAATTAACACTGGATTTTTGTGTGTTTTGTAATTTACTCATCCAGGTTCCTTTTCTTTTTGACAAGTTGACATAAATATAAATATGATGAAGAGGGATTCAACATAGAACCCTGACATACATTTTCATTAATAATAAAAGGCATCAAGTATTTTCACCCATTTCCTATAATACATCCAGTTCTTGATTCAGTCAATTATATAACCATTTACATTCACATTTCCAATATGTCTAAGGATGGCTTTATAAGAAACAGAATCAAAAGCCTTGGATAAGTCCAAATGAATGATATCCATATCTTGTCTCTGGTCTAGTACTTTCTAATATTTCAACAAGACTGGTATAGACAGTTAATGGGTTTGTCAAGCATGATCCATGTTGACTGACATCCTGGTCCAGTTTGTCTCGTCCTGATAATTTAAGCATGATGACACGTTAAATTGGATTGATTTACCTCAGCTACTCTTATTCAACCAACTCTTAATAGCACACAAGCTCTACTACCTTCTAGAAAAAAAAAAAAACTAGCACTTCAGCATTTAATTCATCCCTATACCACTACTAGACCCTTACGATCAAATAATCAAAACCTCATCAATGTCATCAAGCATAAAAATGAAGCTGGAAAATCTCTCTTTGCCTGCTCCATTGCCAACATCTGGAATTCACTCCCAAGCCAGTTAACTTCTACCACCTCCTATCTACAATTTAAAAAACTCCTCAAAACCCATTACTTAAATAACTGGCTTTGCCCATGCTACTCCCCAGGTTAATCGACACTCTGCACTGTTGCTAGGATTCTGCCAAGCTCCAACTATTCCAATGATAAGTCCTTTACAGAGCCAGTCGACCTGTTTAACTAATGTAAGGTTCTGAACAGAACTAATAACCTTCTTCTAGGGAGAATAAAAATGTAACTCTCAAGTTTTTCTAGCATGCATCATTCACTATAGAAACTACCTAGAAATTGTTAATGCTTACTTATGTATGCCTATCTTCTTGTATCTACACTTGTTTATTCATATATTTTCTTATTGTTATGTGGAACTTTTCTCCCCGGGCCTCCTCTGAAAATGGACCTGTGTCCAGTCGGACATACCCGGTTAACAAATGTAAAATAAAATAAAATAAAAATAAATAAAAAAATTCCTAAGAAGCTGCTTACACTAATTGGTCTCCAAGTACCTACTGTTGCTGCCTTATTACATTTTGGAACAGGTAACATGATGACTTCTTTCCATACCTCTGGGATATAGCCATCCACTAAACCCTTTTGAAAAAGATAGGACAGAGTACTAGCCACCTAGTGACTACATGATGTTAAATATAGACCAGTCATGATGTGTGGCACTCTACTACCACTGAATTATTGAACCCAATGAAGAGCAAACCTGTGTACCTCCAAAGAACATAATGTAGTAAATTTAGTAACTGTCTTTCTGGCAGCATCCCACTGTGAATAAAGCAGTTATAATTAACAGCCAAGACAATCTGCAGCTGACTGTACTCACACTAACAATAAAATATTCTTTCCTGAGATTATTTTGAAGTATGTGCACCTGTGTGATTTGATAACATGCTGGGTGCAAGTCTATGCCTTTTGTTTGGATGATACATACCTGTGGGATGTGCAAGGCAGCCTGACAGTGACCGTGGGATCTTGTTTAGGGCTACATGCACCTTTGGGAATTCATTGTAGTCTATGCACACTCCTTAGATGGTGTTCTTTTTCTTTGGTGAATCACTGGGGTATTATTGTAGACAAGTAATTTGCTTCTGTTGCCCAGCTTTGCTGAGATGTGCTTTTGACAATGTTAGTAACCTGCCGTATCTTTGGCTTTTCCCTTAAAATATGAGGGATACTTCACCATTTCTAAGCACAGCTGTTTAGATACCTGTATGATTTGTGCCTGTTTGCATTCTGGCCAGTATGCTGTGGACTTCATTCATAGGTATGTCCTATTTTCAAGCATTCTCCATGTGCTGACTGTAGATTACCTCTCTGTCCTTGGGCCACTCTATATCTGTTTTGTACACATAGTTGCAGCATCTGTGGACTTTTGTATCCTTTACCCACTTGATGCATGATTTGGATTACCCACTTGTAGATTCTGGGCCAGACAGCATTAATAATCTTTTGGGTGTTACTCTGAAATGCTCGATGGATGATGTAAGTGGAAAGGGGATGTTATCTCTGAAAACACCTCCTATTATTTCTCCAGTGGGGTAACAGATGACCTTGGTATTTCTATGTTTTGTATGTAGGGGCTGATTTTGTCACACTATATAAGTCTGATTAGCTGTTGTGTTGCTGTTGGGGGCAGCTTTCTATGACTGCAATTACTGTTTTATTATATTTACACCCTACATGAAACTCATACAGTATTATCTGTTTTTTTGTGCTTTACATCTTGTATTATTTATTAAACCTGCCCTAATATTTGGCGACTTGATCCTCTGAAAGCCACTTTTCAAGGGAGTTTGTTTCCCATAGTGCTGGTCTTTAGGGTCCGAATGCATGTCTTTACATCCTGTGAGTGCATATTGCACCACCCACAGTCTAACTGAATTTTCAAGAGATAGCCTATTACTTCCCAAGATTTGCCTAGCTTTATCCAGATACTTGTGGGTTGGCAAGTTTTCAAAAATCACCAGGATTGACGCACAGATTATTAATGGTGTGCAGTTTTTTCTTAGCAAACTGTAGGACTGCCCTGAAGGTTTACTATGACTTACCTGAACTGCAGGAAGTTGAATGTCGGATGTGCAAAATCACGATGTCCAAGGGGCAGGAAATCAAAACAAAAGCGGTCAACCGAGATTAGTCGAGTTGCATGGTGCACTCGACCTTTTCACAAGCGATGTGCCGAGACTGTGGAAGGAAGTCATGCTTCAGTGAGGAACAGGGAAGTAACCCATTTCTTCACTGTAGTGCGCTCTTGGAGTTGGTATATTTAATGTGCAGGGGGTGTGGGGGGGGCTCAGGGGGACATAGCCCCCCTGCAAAATAGTAGAGCTGAGCTAACTGCCATGGCTGGAAGAGAGGAATGTCGAAAATATTGAGTGCACTTAATCATGCAAACCATTTTCGACATTCTGCTCTTTCATGCTTTTCAAATACAACATTATTTTTCGGCTATAACATTAATTGACCTAACACTAATCGGTCTTTCAAAAGTAAACTATATATATATATATATATATATATATATATATATATATATATATATATATATATATATATATATATATATATATAGTTTACTTTTGAAAGACCGATTAGTGTTAGGTCAATTAATGTTATACACGTCGCATGGCAGACAATGCTTCTCAACATGAAGGAGCAGTAGCTGCACTCTAAAATCCTCCAAGATTGCAAGGCTTCTCACTTTCTCACAGAATGGGAGTCCAGTTATCCTGCTAAGGAGCCTCATTTCTGCAACTTTGATCATCCTTTTGGTCACTACTCAAAACTCTTGACCATAGATGAGAATGAGGATGTAGATTGTCCCAGATCTGAAGCAAGGGAATTGGGCATTCTAGGTAGCACATTCTGTGATCACTTATTATACAGAGTGTTAATTGTCTGTCATACTTCTGCTTAAAAAAAGTTTTTAAGTTAGTTTAGTTGCAATTGCTTATTAAATAGCCTGCAAACTTTTTAGATAATTACCTCTAAAAATCAGAAGTTAGTTTACAAGCTGTCTAATAAGCAACTGTGACTGTAAACTGTCTATTTTTAACAGATTTATGACAAATTTACAGACTTTCAAATTGATTCTGACTGTATTCACTTAATGACAGATATAGTAACATCTTATTTTTTTTTTTTTTATGGGTTCAGCACCTTCCACAAATTGACACCTGGGGCAGACAGCCTGTTTGCCCTAGTCTTCCAACTGCACTGGATTGACTAGTAAATTTAGAACTTTTTCCTGTGACTTAGTTCATACTTAATCACCTCACTTTGGTACAGCACTTGCAGTACTGCTGCCAATGTATTCATCTATTGGTCAATGTCTTACACATAAATAGGTCCCACAATACTGAAATTCCTGAAGTATATGCACCCCCTTACCTCCAGAGAGCAATCCACTTTTTTCTGGGAGAGAGCCATGACCTCATATTTGGAGATAGTTATAATAATTATAGATTCATATTCAACAACAAATCACCTCAGTACAGGATGGAGATTATAGTCACCAGATGCTAAAAGGACAATATTATTTGCAAGCAAAAATGATGCAACTGTCATATTTCCAGACTGTTTGCCATCAAAGCCTTGTCTGTACCTTGAGCTCTTATACATGAAGCTCTCTAAAATCATAACTTGCAAAGTAAAAGGTAAGGTGGAAACAATTTGTTTCATAGTGATCTTATGACATGGTGTGGTAGACAGGATGTGAAATAATAATGGATGAAAGGATAGAGTAACAAGCCGGAAATATTATTCTGTTAGATTCTGAATATTATAGAGGAAGGTAGAACCCATTTAACATACATGTATAAACTAATAAATCAGAGGGGCTAGACCACTGTGAATTTATCAATTCTATGAATCTTAACCATTATTATGAGGAAAGGGCTTAAGAGTCATAGGACTGAAATTAATAAATGCATTAATAAAGAATAAGGAAACTGTCATGTGATGTGTTAGTCATGTTAAGAATGTCAAAAGATTCATATTTTTTAATTATGCATGTATTTGTTAACTGGATGCCTTCTCTTCATACAAAATGTGAGATACAAAGGCAACAGTAATGTATCCAGGCAACCAAAAGTGTTTCAAGGAAGTGGAAGCAAACTGGAGAACTGAAAAAATTCTCTACACAGACAGAACATAACTGGTGGTCAGAACTGAATCTTTAACCTGTTACCCAGAAATCTTACTACTGTGTCTATTGCTTATGTTTAAAAGGAAGGAAAAGCATTTTTTAGTTTTGATTGTATAAAGAGGAAATCTTTTTTCTGTTTTTATTGAAAAATTGTTCTGATAATTATTTGCTGACTTTAGTAATTGGAAGTCAGGGTGAAGTTAACCTAGAGCTCTATCTAAATGAATATGACATGGCTTCTTCAGATAGAAGAGTTTAAGTATCTTGGGATCTTCTTTATGAGAAGTGGGTGGTTAGTATAATGGTTAAGGTGTTTACCTTAGAGATACAAGGCAGAGCATTTGATTCATACATGGGATAACTGGCTAGGCTTAAAATGGCCCACATGGGCGGGTAGCCTAGTACTAATCTATGAACCTAAGTGGAGGGAATTGGGAGACTGAACCATTGGTGAGTGCAGTAGTAGCAGTTCTAAGGGTATTGTACCAGACTGCAGTGGGAAAGTGAGTACAGAGTCCTAAGATGAAGCTCTCAGTTTACTGCTCAGTCTGTGGTTCTCAGCTTTTGGTGCTGACTGAAAGGATGACGTTAAAGATCAAGGGGCAGAAATGATGTTTCTTTGCAAGGTAGCTGAATTCACTCACAGTGACAATATGAAAAGCCAGGCAGTCTGGTAAGATCCCAGAATACAAACACTATTCCTTCTTCTTGAGAGGTATTAGTAGAGATAGTAAGGGTAACTCATACGGAAGCCCTTCCTGTATGCCTCACTTGAGAGGAGTGTCAAGCAGAGATCAGTCAGGAGGCCCTGGTACAGATGGAGGATACTTTGGAGGGTTTATAGCTTTTATCCTGCTTGGAAATAGTTCAGATATCACATGATGAGCTGCAGACTATTGCTGGGGATAAAAGACAGTGTGGTCCACCTTGCTCAGATTGCTACCACCACAACACTCACCAGAGAAATGGTTTAAAATGGATGGCTGAAAGACCAAAAAGAACCTTAATAGTATTTTCAGACTAGTCAGGATTTTTGGCTAGATATTTAGATTTTGTAAGGTGAACAGCACATTTACAAATGACTTCAAGCTTGGTGTTAGTATTCTGTCAGCATCTGATACAGTGTGACTACAGCAAGGCATAACCCATACAGATCAATGTTGTTTTATAAATAGGCTTAAATTAAATGCAAAGAAGTCTTGCATTGTCATCTTTGGTAAACAAACATTAACTGCACAGTATAGTCAGCACCCCACTTCAGAAATATAAAGTCATCAGTACCTTCATAGTCAGTTTGCTGTGTTCTGACCATTACACAGCAATCCTTCTATCTAGCACAGTTAATAACTAAAGTGTCCGGTGGTGTAGCATCAGTTTTGTACTAGGAGAAGCTGAAATATTGTGTGTGTGTGTGTGTGTGTGTGTGTGTGTGTGTGTGTGTGTGTGTGTGTGTGTGTGTGTGTGTGTGTGTGTGTGTGTGTGATCAGTGTACCTAAAACAATGTCAGTGATTTATATGGTGCAAAGACATTGTATTTTCCATTCGGCTTTTTTTGAGATTGGCCTGTTACTTCCAGTACGTCTATCATGGCTTTAAATAACAAAAGCCCCTGATTAGCGTTGAAATAGTTACTAACAAAAAAGATCAATTTATTTTCATTTCTAGGTCTTATAACTTTATCTCAGCTTGGCTGTAAGGCAATCCATGGCATATGAATTAAAGTGCCACCCCATTTGTGGGTATCGTGTATGAACCATAATTCAAAATGAAACTTATTACATTGCTGAACTCAAGAAAAAACATGAATAGTTTACTTTTGTTAATTTATTCATAAAAGCAACACGTCACTACCAGAGCAAAACAGTCATAATTTCTGTAGCAATGTCTCACACAAGTAAGCCAGCTGCTGAGTTTCAATTCTGCAGTTATGCTTCAGTTTATCATCGCCTTACATTCAAATTATATCAGCAGGTGAAAGATAAAACACACTAGTAAGCAATGTCTAAATTTTATCTTGAAAAAGCTCTGGTGACACTAGTGTATTACAAAACATTCTGTGGTACCCACATGCCTACCCATGAGTTCAGAGATGAAGCCAGGTCGAATTATCAGATGGTATTCATAGTCCAGCCATTCACATTTTCATAATGGTAATTTATGAAGAGTGGCACTATGTGGTTATGCAAATTATATGTAAATGTGGAGGCATTTTGTTAAACAAACCTCCCTATCGCAAAAGCCTGACATGCTTTAGGCATAAGCAATAGGGGGACAGCTAATATGCAGATAAGGAGCACTACACATTTGTGTATCAATAAAATTCATAGAGATGAATCCAAAAGGACCTCATTTGCATAGCAAACATGTAAATGCCCCTGAACTTTTGCCAGTAAGAAGCAATTTATCACGAGAATATGGAGTTGCAAGGGGAAGAGGAAAAAAGAAATATGTATCATCATGCATTTTAAAAGGAGGTACAATTATTGGCTTGATTTAAAGACATTTTTTATTGTATTTTAGTGCTTCTTCATACATGTGCCTTCCATGGAAGGTTGGGCGTCGAGCTGGCAACTCAACACTGTAAAACTCCACTGCCAATCATGAGCGGACAGGTGATCCCCTGTGGCGACCCCTAACTGGGAAAAGCCGAAAGAAGAACTGCTTCTTCATACATGGACAAACTACTGAAGGAGTCATTGCAGGAAATGATTAATTCTGATGTCAGTGAAGTGCTTGTGCACACATGGATGAACTACTGAAGGGATCGCTGAGGAATTGTTTCATTTTGGTGCTTGTGCATACTTGCTAAAACTACTGAAGGGGTCACTTCGGATATTGTTTAATTTTCTCACTGACAGACAGCAGTCAGTCAGATGTGACTCTCCACTTTCTTCCCCTTTCACTTAAAAACTGGTGTTCCCCAAGGATCCATTCTTCGACCTCTACTCTTTAATATCTTTACCAACTCACTCTACTCCTCTTGTTCTCAGTCTACCATTGTCCAATATGCACATGACTCTACAGTTATCACTATTGCAAACTCCCCCTCTGAACTCCTATCAACTACCCAGACATCCTTCAATTCTGTTGAGACTTGGCTCAAAAAACACCAGCTTATCCTCAACCCTAAAAAAAAACAAAATTGCTTCTCTTTCTCCCTAAATCTGCTAACCACATCAAATAATCCTTTACCATAACATCCTTAAACAATACTCCTATTGAAGTTGATACCAACACAAAACTATTTCGAATCACCATAGATGACCAGTTAAAATTTGATCTACATATTAACAATTGCATCAGAAAAATCCATCAGAAGCTAGGACTTCTGTATAGAAATAGCTGATTCCTCACCACTGAAGCCAGGCATACTCTTACCCATGCCTATCTTCTTCCTTGTCTAACTTACTGCTCTGAAATACTTACTAATCTAGACTCATATCATCTCTGCTTACCAAACTGGAAACAACCTATCACAAGGTAGCCAGATTCACAACCCAACACTCATATAAATCTCATCACTGTCTTTCTCTCTGATTCCTAAACTGGTTTGAACTACCTCACCTGCTACTCCAATCTCAGCTCCAAATGATACACTCCATTCTATATCAACCATCTTTCTACCCAGCCCTATCATTTCGCATTGCCCATTACTCTCCTACCAGACATCTCAGAAGTGCAACCCAAGACTTACTAAAGGTACACAAACCAAACATTAAGACTGGCAGTAACTTATATAGCTACCACCCCTCTATTGCATGGAACAAACTCCCTCTAGAAATAGGAAACCTGACAAACCCCAAACAATTTAAACTAGCCACCAAAGACTACTTTAAAGAACACTGAACCTGTCACTGTTCACATCCTCCATGACCAAAATCCACCCACTTAGTTTCAGAGTAACCGATATAGATCCTGACTCAGCCTACTTTCTGTTCTATCACACTAACTCCTAAACATAAGCTATATTCTGCCTTTAGAACTTATTAGCATATTCCTGTTTAACCACTACTTCTTACAGCCTATGCATAAATTGTTGTTCATCCTGCTTGCTTAATTATTGTATAACCTGATAATTATTGCAATGATGATTGTATTCACCTAAAAATTCCAGTGTTAATCTTTTCTCTAATATTGAATGTCTACTTGCTATTGTAATTATCCTATATGTTCTGGAGATTTTCTCCCCGGGCCTCTGCTGAAAAAGGACTTTTGCTCAGTCAGACACTTCTGGTCAACAGATGTAAAATAAATAAAATATGGATACTTGGCCAAACTACTGAAGCAATTGCCGGGGGAAATGTTTCATTTTGGTGTTTGTGCATGCTAGATCAAAGTACTGAAGGGATTGCTGGGGCACGTTTCATTTTGGTGTTAGTGCATACTTGGGCATACTAATGTAGGGATCAGTGCAGGAAATGTTTTATTTTGGTGAATGTGCAAACTTAGTCAAAGTACAGAAGGGATCGCTGGGACATGTTTCATTTTGGTGCTTGTGCATACTTGACATACTAATGAAGGGATTTCCAGGGAAATGTTTCATTTTGGTGTCTGTGCACACTTGGTGAAACTACTGAAGGGATCGCTTGGGAAAATGTTTTGTTTTGGTGTTTGTGCATACTTAGACATTCTGCTGAAGAGATCAGTGGGGGAAATACACATTTTCCTCATTCAAAGCTTCCATGCTCCTCCCCATAAATAACCAGTATTAGACATCAGACCTTGTTTGTAAACATTCCAGCTAAACTATGTGGAGGTTCCATTTAAGAGTAGTCCTTTATTCCCAGCATGATATTTCAAGATGGAAGGGTGGTAACTATTTGGCTGGTACCGCAAATTGTTTTCAGCTCTACCTGTATTATTTTCCCAACTAGGGTTTATGATAGTGTTCCATGTCAAGGACTTCTGGCAGTAAGCAATGTTCTGTGGGCATGCACAGTAAAAGAAAATGAAGGCTCTGAGAAACGTTATGCAAAGTCAGTGATACTTGGCTGGCCTGCTAAACTTTACCTAATCAAAGATAATACATGTTTTCTTTCAAAGAAAACATGCCTATTATATTTGTTTACGCAATGTCTTTGAAAAAAAAAAATGTTAAATGTGCAAGACTCCTTTCCTTAAGCGTAGGGAGCATTCACTGTACTAGTGCTGAAGGTATCGTAGCTAGGTTGCAAGATGTTATCATTCCTCTGCCCTCAGTCCCTTTTAATAGGTATTATAAAATCACATCACAAGATCACAAGAATAAAGACACTCAGCCATGAAGATGTATGTGAAGCTCTGTTGCTGTGGTCTGTCTCTTGTAAACTCCCGAACTATGATTTATGCTCTAGCATTCCATGTTAGTAAGGATCTGACCCTCCTTGATCTCTTACATTTCCACAAAGCAATCCCACAAACATTCAAAATAAACACTTGATTTTTTATCAACAAATGAAGGCTCACTGGGGGAGGCAGAATTACTACTCAGTGGTTCCCCATCTATAGAATTTATAGACATTGCCACAACACCAGTAAGAATGAGACTCTGTGGCACACTTGATACTTTTAAATGACATACTCAGTATCTATCACTAATAAGAATTGTATCATGCAAATCTTTTGAACTACGTAGTTGTTGTAGATAGCAGACAAAATAATGTGAGCACCACTGAAACAATCATGCACTACAGAATTATGCATCCATAAGTTCATCTTACCCTAGGATTTGTTTGTAAATATTTACAATATATGACAAGCAGAAACATAGCCGGCTCAACTAGTGCCATGTGGTAGTCCCACGAATTAGCACCCCACTCCATCAGCTCTTCAAGTGAAGAGCAAAAAAAAAAAAAAAAGTCCGTTCTTTCTCCTGGCACACCTTCCCATCCTCCTGCACCAGCCATTCAGGTCCCATTTCTGTGGCTTGCCCCTGACCCTCCTTCCTCATATTTTAAGTGAGTAAAAAAAAATCATTATTTTTTCAAATTGTAACAAATTGCTTACTACAAATGTAGCAAATGGTTACTACAGTTTATGCCTTGCCTGGATGGAGTGCTATGGCACTCAAGTTTGAGTTAAAAAAATATTTTGAACTGTAGCAAACTACTTGCTACAAATGTAGCAAACAGTCATTATAGTTTATATCCCACACGGAGCGCTACAGTACTCAGGTTTGAGTTAAAAACATTTTTTTTTACTTTTAAACTGTAACAAACTGCTTGCCACAATGTACACTATACAGTTTAGACCACACATGGAGTGCTGCAGTGCTCAAGTCTGACCACAAATGCAATACAAATTTTAAAAGCCGGTATTAATTAAAAAGTGATTAGAATCAGCCAATAGTGCCCTCCAACATTTTGCGCATGGGCAGTTGCCACTCTCAACATGCCCTAGCTGTGTTACTTGTGACACTGCCAGCCCAGCTATCTGGAATTTTGTAAATAATCATATGCCATTTGTGAATATTAATATGATTCATATGCTTGTCTTACAAATGTAAGATAACTATATGTTATGTGCATATTAAACTACTGGTGCAAAAGTGTGTGTTGAACAGGGTTTGTACAGTACTGAGCTTCAAGGATGTGTCCACAGTGTACCCTACTGGAAAAGAACAAAATGTATATAAACTATATACCTGTGCAAATGTATGTTTTAATAGTAGAATCTGGAACATACAGAGTTAACTTGCAAAACTTCAAGAAAATAAGTTGAAATTAAAGTGTTTTATGATTGTGTTATCTCTCAGTTTCAGATCAAAAGCAGACACAATATCTAGAGCTAGACATTTTTCTATTATCCTGAAAGAAAAGTAATTACTAGGTTTAAAATGTAAAGCATTTACAGTTCTTAGCAAAGATCTGAAAGAGATGTATTTCTCACACAGAGGTGTTCAAATTCTATTAGTTTCTATTTTAGCCTGGGAACTAAAGTCAGGTGATAGAGTGATGTCATCCAGGCTAACCCAGCAGTAATATGTGATATTAATTTAAGAGCTCTGTCAGAGAGAGACTGGACATTTTGTATCTTGTCTTAGACCTAGAAACATCCACTCAGCACTTCTGCCTGTGTGTTGTCTATAAGTAAAATTTAGGGCATAGTATCTCTCTTAGATATAGAAAGGAATATAGTAAAGATTAGTGCAGGTAGTTTGAGAGGGACCCTACAAAGTGGTAAGGAAGGTCAGTGATGTTAACTACATGGTAGAACTGCTAGGCAGGAGGCAGGGGCACAAACTGTACCATGTTAATGTGATGAAACCTTACCATGATGGGATGGCCCTTGTGCTAAGTATTTGCAGGACAAGGCAGGAGGAGTCTGAGGGGAATCTGGTGAGGCTTGAACTGACACCTAAGTGGAAGGGGTAGCAATGTCTCAGCAGCTATCCCATGCCCAGGTTCGAGAAATCCTAGCAGTGGTACAGGAGTTTGGGGACATGTTCACTGGGAAACCAGGGTGCACCTACCTGGTGCAGCACCATGTGAACATAGGACACCAAAGGCCTATTACACAGGTCCCTTATAGGGTGCCTGAGAAAGTCAAAAAGACTCTGAGGCAGGAGATACAGGAAATGTTGGAACTAGGATTCAGGAGTCCAGCTGTCCCTGAGCTTCCCCAGTGGTGCTGGTACCAAAGAAGGATGGCAGCACCAGGTTCTTTGTGGACTACAGGAAATTAAATAGTCACACAGAGTCAGGTGCTTACCCCATGCCTAGGACAGATGAAGCCCTAGAGCAGCTGGGTGGGGCTAAGTATCTTACCACCATTGATCTTAATAAGGGTTACTGACAGGTGCCCTTGACTCCCAGGGCTAGAGAGTTCAGCCTTTGTGACTCCTTTGGGCTTGTATGAGTTCATGAAGATGCCCTTTGGGATGGAAAATGCCCCAGCAACTTTCCAGAGGCTGGTAGATCATATCCTAGCAACAGCAGGAGATTTTTCCCTTGCTTACCTAGGTGATATTGCCATCTATAGTCATTCCTGGCAAGAGCACCTTCAGCATGTCAGGAAGGTGCTGGGCAGACTTCAGAGGGCCGGGTTGACCATTAAGCCCAGCACATATCAGATGGAAATGGCAGAGGTCTCCTAATTGGGACATAGAGTGGGGAGTGGTAAAATCAGGTCAGAATATACCAAAGTGGAAGCCATTCAGGCATGGCCTGCCCCCATTAACAAAAAGCAGGTGAGGGCATTCTTAGGGACAGCAGGGTACTACAGAAAGTTTGTCCCCAGTTATAATACCATAGCTGCTCCCCTCAAAGGCCTGACAAGGAAAAACAGGCCAGATAAAGTAGTGTGGACCCCAACATGTGAGCAGGCATTCCAGAAGCTTAAAGGTGCTATGAGAATACCCCCTGTGTTAGCCAGTCCAGATTATAGCAGATAATTTGTTGTGTAGGTGGATGCTTCAAGCCATGAGGTGGGGGCTGTACTTAGCCAGGTTTCCTCAGATGGACAACAGCATCCAGTGGTATACTCCAACCCAGGTTGGAATGCTATGCAGCTGTACAGAAGGAATGCTTAGCAATAGTGTGAGCACTGCAGAAACTTCAGTCTTATCTGTATGGAAGGAAATTCACTGTAGTTACAGACCACAATCCCTTAACATGGCTACATTGACCTAGCCAGTAAAATGCCAAGTTACTAAGGTGGAGCCTAGGATTGCAAGCATATGATATGACAGTGCAGCACCACAATAGGGTTAACAATGCCAATGCTGATGGGCTCTCAAGACAGAGAATGGGTAAGGTATTCCCAGATAGGCTCAACCCTTTCAAGCAATGTTTCTCAAGGGTCACTTTAAAAACTAGCTTGAGTTTTCAGGGAGGGGGAATTGTGACACTGCCAGCCCAGCTATCTGGAATTTTGTAAATAATCATATGTCATCATATGCTTGTCTTACAAATGTAAGAGAACTATATGTTATGTGTATATTAAACTACTGGTGAAAAAGTGTGTGTTGAACAGGGTTTGTACAGTACTGAGCTTCAAGGATGCGTACCCTACTGGAAAATAACAGAAATGTATATAAACTATATACCTGTGCAAATGTATGTTTTAATAGCAGAAGCTGGAACATACAGAGTTAACTTGCAAAACTTCAAAAAATAAGTGGAAATGAAAGTTTTTTATGATTATGTTATCTCTCAGTGTCAGTTCAATAGCAGACACAATGTCTTGAGTTAGAAGTTTTTCTATTGTCCTGAAAGAAAAGTAATGACTAGGTTTAAAATGTAAAGCATTTTATTGTTTTATGACTTCCAGTTCTGAGCAAAGATCTGAGAGAGATGTATTTCTCACACAGAGATGTTAAAATTTTATTAGTTTCTGTTTTAACCTGGCAACTGAAGTCAGGTGGCAAAGAGTGATGTCATCCAGGCTAACCCAGCAGTAATATGTGATATTAATTTAAGAACTGTCTTAGAGAGAGACTGGGCATTTTGTATCTTGTACTGGACCTAGAAACATCCACTCAGCAGATCTGCCTGCATGTTCTCTATAACTAAGGCTTAGGGTATAATATTTCTCTTGGATATAGATAGGAATATAGAAAAGATTAGTTTAGGTGTTTTCTGTATTTATTTGAGACTGTCCTGCAATGTTGTTTTAAAATATATCCTGTCATTTTGAACTCTGAAGTAACTGTGTTTGTTTTCTGATTATTGTCTTGTTCTTTTATTTATTATTAAATATATTTAAACCTATCTTTGTATCTGATATTTGTGAGACATATTTAAGCTCTTAGAGTACTTTCATATGTATTTGATGACACTGTACAGGCCACTCCTAAATAGTCTTGCTTGTTTAGACTACCATTTGGATAATAGTAACATTACACAGTAGGATCGGGCACCCTTTGCAAGGGCCTTTTAGTAGCTGATAAGTATGGATGGCTGGTGGCAGCTGGTACTGCCTTATAGTCTGGGCAGAAGGGGGAATAGCTAGTAAACCTGTGCCAGCCTTTCTCAGGTGCATGCAGTGACAGATTCAGGAATCTGCAAAAGGGGGTGCAGTCTAGCTAATTGACTACCGTGGTGGGTGTGGGAAAGTGGGACACTGGTCTTGGTGGATGAGGAAAGATCACCTTAAGATGTTCTGACATTATGTGTGAAAAGACAGCAATATTCGTTCAGTTGCTGTGCAGCACACAGCACATTTACAAAAAGCACAAGTTTTTTCAACGCATGCCTGAGAGATTTGTTGCCCATGCTAAGTCACAGTCTCCTTCTATGGTATAGTTAGCATATGCATTGGTATAACCAATGAACGCATCCTACTGAAGGTGATATTAGTCACAGCGAGTACCATAGTAAATTTTAAGTAATTTTTTTGTAAGTAAAAAATGATATTTGTGGAAACAGTGAACTTCAGTTAAATAAAAGTAACACAGCAATCAAGAAAGTAGACGTTAAGAAAACATCTCAGAAAGCAAATACTCAGTTTAATAATTGTAGTAATCTTATACATGAAGTTAATAAAACAGATATTTCCGTATAAATATCTACTGACTAAATATTTTCTGAGCTTTTATTAGAAATGCCATTTTAGTTTCATCTTGGATTTGTCTCTGTGTTAAACCTAAAAACCTCAGTGTTTTCCTTTTCATCTTTTCAGGGTATTCAGGTTTTCAAGTCAAATAACCATTAATCCTTCCACTATATGAATAACATCATGTCCTGTTTTGATTACAGTTTCACATGTAATAAAAATGTTTAGCAACATATGTTTTAAATACACAGGATGCTTTGTTAAAATAAACTATTTCACAGACCCTGTTGGCAAAGGAGAAAGTCTACATGCAACAATCTGCTTAATTCTGAGTCAGTCATTTGGGACTCGGTTGCCTGTATTGATAACAGACTCTTCACTGACCCCTTGCCTCTGTGGTGGTTAGAAATCCTTTAACCTTAAACAACATATCCTTTGTATTATCCCATCATGGTCTAATGATGTTGTAGTACCCACTTTATCCCTCCTATATTAGGACAATCATTGAATATAATGCCCGATTCAGCATGTACCTCACTAAACACTTGACGTGCTTAAAATGCAGCAGTTTCCTCACTAGACAGATTAAGATCTAAGTCCATATATTTTGTTCCACATACACTCTGCAGGGTGATGCTTGGTTATGAACAGCCCAGTATCCTAGGACCTCTTTCACCTAACATATTTTATTCTCATCAGATATATATAAACACAGCATTCTTCCTTACGTCTACCCTCAAAAGCAAGCATCCTGTATATGTCTGATGTTTAACTGTGAGAAAAGTGAAAAAAGTGTACTCCATTTTCTTTCTCCTGAACAGTATACAACCACTAGACAAGCAATAGTCACCTTTTACAAATTTCTAATGCACAATTGTGAAGAAAGATAAAGAAATAATGACCACATTCACCCCAGCTCTAATGTAACCTATAACAACTTAATGTGAATGCCTTTGAAAAGGGTTGAGTTTAGACTAGACAAAGCCCAGTGAATATGCTGAAGATGGAGACCTCTACTAGGTATGTTTGAAAAAAACCTTTATACAGTTGGTGGTGTGGGGGGTTGCAGGGCCAAAGAAGCTCTGATGGTCTAGATGCTGTGTGTTAATTGTGTTTCTACTGCTTTCCAGAAGACTTAACCCTCAATAGTGTGTACATCTACAGATAAAATCAGTGATATAATTTTACACTCACACGCATACTGGCACTGCTCCTGGCAAGCCACATCTATCACAAGACAGATAAACAAACACACACACACACACACACACACACACACACACACACACACACACACACACACACACACACACACACACAGACACACACACACACACACACACACACACACACACACACACTCAAGCCTCACACTTACCTACATGACATTTTTTGGGGAGTTTGTAGAAAATGAGAGCACCTGGCTAAAACCCACAAAAAGAATCGGTGAATATGCAGGCTCCACACAGAAGTCACAGTGAAGAACTTTACCAGAGAACCAAGTGTTGTGAGATAGAAATGGGACACGCTATGTTACTGTGCAAGTGATCAACTGCTTTCTCATACATCCTGCCTAGGCTACCCAAAATACTAATTTATTGCCACAGTACTGCTTATTTAATGAACAAATAAATGTAAATGTAAATAACTACAAAAACAGAGATAGTTAGACACCAACTATCAGTGCAGCATTTTCCAGCACTGTGTATGCTTTCATTTCATACCATATAAGTACCAAAACATGTTTATATGATAACATTTGTAATATATTTATTAGCAAATAACATATTCATAATATTCCTGGAAAATAACTCACATTTACTCTGGTTTCCATAGCCAGATTGTGGTCAAATGGGGCCCTAGAGAAGGTAATGGCTGTGGACCCAGACAATGTAATGTTTGAACCGACACACACTCACAGCATCCTCCCCCATGGCCATTACAGTGTTCCATTACTTGCCTATTTCTCCCCATTTACCATAAACACTGTTTAAACCTCTCAGTATGCATACTATTTTATTCTTCACTTCTATAATGATTACAGATATTTGGATTTAATTTAAAACTTTTATTTTAAATTTTATAGCACAAACACTGATAGACATTTGCTAAACAAAAAAATACAGTCTCACAGTGAAAACAGACTTAACATTAAGAATAAACTTCTCTGGCCTTGAAACTCACATTAGTTGAAACAGCATTGAAAGCCACATTCAAAGAAAATGCATTTGACCAGTGGTGGAAAAAGTTTACCTTTGGGCTGTTTTCAAACCACAGGCCCCTTGCACACATTTTAGGACCATGTATACATTGCATGTGCTCTTTGAAATTACCTTACTGATTGTATTAACTTATATCCCTTGTATAATGCAGCACCACTTGTTAGAATGCATTTTAAATGTGCAATTTTGAACATTTTTCCAGTAAGCAATGAAACAAAATGTAATACCCAATGATGACAAAACTGCCCATTTCAGAACCTTTCAAACACAGAAGGCCACTCAAACTTCTGTCATTACAATCCACCAATATCATGTGCAGAATCTGTGCAGAGGTAAAGGTCATCTGAATAATTCCTCATTAAAGAAATCTGTAACTAATGAAAACAAGCAAAGCTAGCAAACAACTTTAGATTTCAGTGTTTCATCTACAAATTCAGTGTTTGCTGCCCTCGAAAAATAAATTTCCTATGTTGCAAAAAAAAATTGGTAAGCTGATAATATTGCAATAATGAATGGATGGCAAACCGACAACAGGTTCATAGTTATTTGGCATCGCATCAAAAGGAAAACACACTCAGGACTGCACCCCCCCCCCAAGTACAATGCATCAGCAATCCATCTACATGCTGTGTGAGTAGAAACTACAGCTTTCTTTATCAAAAGCAAGTATTCTAACTGCTGTGCAACTAACATAGCTTTTAAATTTTAAGCACAATAGTGATGACCATTTGCTAAACAAAGTAGCTGCACATTGAAAGCAGATTTGGCAAGAGCAACAGTCTACATCTATACCCTTGACGCTCACAGTCCTTTGAAAATTCACTGAACCAAGTATAACAACCCTCAACATCACCAGTTCCTCCATTTGTAAAATAATTCCACTCCCTGTTACAACTTAAAATGAGTAACTAAAAATAACTAACTCTTATCACCACAGACATGACATCAAGGCTTATGAAACATCTGCACTGTGCAGGCGGCAGAGCCAGAGCATGGTCAAATTAGCCCAAGGCAGGGTAATGGATCAGCCTCCCCCCCACAGCCATTCTTTGTCCCATTACTTGGCTATTTTTCCCCAGTTACCATAAACACTGTTCAAACCTTTCCGTGCGCATACTGCTTTCTGCTTTACTTCTACAATGCTTAGAGATATTTGGATTTAATTTACAACTTTTATTTAAAATTTTATAGGACGAACACTGATAGACATTTGCTAAACAAAGCAATACAGTCTAACAATGAAAACAGACTTGGCATTAAACCTTCTCTGCCCTTGAAACTCACATTCATTTAAATGGCATTGAAACCCACATTCAAAGAAAATGAATCTGGCCAGTAGTGGATAAAGTTTACTTTTGGGCTGTTTTCAAATCATAGGCCCCTTGTACACATTTGTGTGTTCTTTGATTCGCCTTCCTGATTGTATTAAATTATATTCCTTGTATAATACAGCACCATGAGGCAGAACATGTTGAAAGCAATGAAACAAAATGTATTAACCAATAATGACAAAACTGGGCAATTCAGAACATTTCGACCATAAAAGGCCACTGAAACTTCTATTATAATCCACTAATATCAGTCAATATGCACAATCTCTGCAGAAGTAAAAGTCATCTGAATAATTCCACATTAAAGATATTCTGTGAGTAATGAAGAGGTTGCTGCTAGCAAAAACTTTATAGTCCATTGTTTCATCTACAAATTCAGCACCTGCTGCTCTTGAAGAATAAATTGACTACATTACTTTAAAAAATGTTAAGATAGTAATATTGCAATAGGGAAAGGATGGCAAACTGATAACAGGTTCATAACTAGGGATCTCATGCAAAGGAGGACATACTGAAGTCTGCAGCACCCCACTCCCCTTGATGTCCCACACAGTATCAGAAATCCATCTACATGCTTTGGGAGTAGAACCCACAGCCTTTTGCATCAAAAGCAAGGATGCTACCTGTTGTTCTACTAACAATAATTTTCAACTCTACAGTACAATAGTAATAGCATTTGCTAAACAAAACAGTTGCATATTGTAAACAGACTTAACATGAGCAGAAGTAGTAAACTTATTTTCCCTTGAAGCTCACAATTAATTGGAAAATGTACCTGAAACACATTTCCTTGACAAGTGCTCCTGAAACTCAATTCCTTGAGAAATGTACCTGGCAGCTTGGCGTTTGGGGTAAAGGATTCAGCCTTTTGTTTACTGTAACTAACCTGTAACTAAGGTACAGGGTTTGAGTGTAAGCAATTAACCATCTCCTATCCCTGAATTAAGGCATTTTACACACACACACACACACACACACACACACACACACACACACACACATTCACACAAAACCTCTTAGCACAATACATTGGGACAAAGCCTAAACAATACGAATACATTTTAAACATTGCTGTCATAAAACTTAGAAAGTTGCTAGAATAAAAGGTTGTGTGTTACCATACATTTTCTGAAAAGTATGAAGTCTGAAACTCAAATGCCTGTCATTATTTAGTGAATTCAGTCCTCACTGATTTGACACAAAAATCCAGAAAACCACAAATTTTATGAGGAGCAGACCAAAACTATGAGGTGAAAATCTACATCATACCTCTCAAACTCTTAGCACAAAAATCTGAACAAAGCCATAACATAATAGACATAAGGGGGGAGGCAGATTTTAAATATTGCTCTTATAAACTTAGAACATTGCTAGAAAAACAGGATTTGTATTAGTATGCATTTTTCTGAAGGACATGAAGTCTGAAACTCAAATGTATGTCATTTAATGACTTCAATCTTCAGATCTTCCAAGTGATTTGCCATAGAATCAGAAATTTTATGAGGAATAGACCAAAAATATGAAGCAAAAATCTGGACAGTTGAGAGTGGTCTGTCTCTCTCTCTCTCTCTCTCTCTCTCTCTCACACACACACACACACACACACACACACACACACACACACACACACACACACACACACACACACACACACACACACATACAAACACACTCCTTACATTTGTCCATCTGTGTTGTCTGCAGCACACACACTAGTTGTGTTCCGCTATATGTGGAACATTCTGTCATTTCCATTCATCACCATAGCTCTCTGTTCTTGTGCTTTATTGTCCTCAACCCCCCCATCCCTTATGTTAGTAAATGCAAACATTGTAGTTTTCTTCTTCAGAATAAATATGTTGACACAAAACACGTTCTTCCACAGAGTTTATAAGTGAATTTGATTAGTTTTGCAATCCCTCCAACTTTGACCCTTCTTTATCATTATTTCTGTATTTGTCCCTAATCGTGAGCAATGATTTCAGAACTTTATTCACCAAGAAAGCAGTTTTAATTAGTAGCCATTACCGCAACTGTAATCGCAAACCGGGAATATTACACGGTCATGTTAATTAACTTCTGACTTCTCTTCCTAGCATTAATAGATGAATAAATCTTATTTTAATTTTCCCCTTTTAAGTCTTAAAATTAAACAAAGCATGACTGGCACAAGGAAACTACACAGTTCTTTACAGCTAAACATAGAAACTAGAGACTAAATGACATGAATGTACTAAGTTCGAGACTGCCTTTTTTCAGAATGTTTCATTTTTCCAATGTACAGCAATCTCAGAGTTGGTATTTATAACTTCAGTGGTGTGGGGGACTTGACAAAGATAAGTTTAAGGGAGAAGAGCGATATCCGCTTTTCTATATTTTTGATGACTGCGGAACATTTCAGTATGAAGCCAAGGCATGTTTTTTTAATTTTTTTTAAGGATTTTTGGCTCAGTGAAGTACTTACAGTTGAGTGAAAAGCTAGAGGAAACTTTCAGAAGTGGCTGGAGGCATGTCCCTTATCAGTCCATGGATAGAGCACATACATCTACTGAAGTAGTTCGAGGAATGTCCCAGCTGGCATTCCCCTTAACTTCTTAGTAGGATTACTCTGGCTTCTGGAACACGATTGGACTGTGTGAATCAGCTGACAAGGAACTAATCCTCACAGTTCAATCGTATTTCAGGAGACACCCTTGCAAGGTAAAAACAAAAATATAAACTGGCACACGGCAAGGCTGAAAAGCAAAATGTATCTCCAAAAGTGGTACAGTTGAGAAATTAATGGTAATAATAGGGCACTTTAGCACTGTTGATAAATCTGCCATTGGTTGAAATGGAAAAATGTACACTCTTTCCTCCAAATTTTCCGATTTCAACAAATAAACATTGTGTTTCTTTTTTTTTTTTTTTTTCCATGCCATGGATGTACACTATTTTAAAAAAGGGGCGGGACACGCCCCTATGTGTTTATATATCAATCAAATCTTAAAGTGTGTGTGTGTGTCAGCTACTTGGGCATGGTCACAAAGCACTGGTTGGACAGAGAGGGTGCTGGAGGTCTTCACTTGGCCACTTGGTTGAGATCTCAACCGTATAGCTGTGCCAGTGGAGAATCTTATGGGGGATCTGGAAAAAGAGGGAGAAACAAGCCCCAGACTGAGTGTGATCTCTGTATGCTCTTAAGGGAAATTGTACTTTACTGCGTGTGTACTTGTCATCCTCCCATAGTGTACGCCCCTCACTGTTGCCAGTGGTGAGGACTGAAGCTCCTTGATTACTGGGCCAGTGCAGGGGCATCACACTACTGATGATGTCTAGTAATCATTAGCCCACAGTAACAAAGGGGTTTCCCAAAAATCTCTTCTTCTTATGTGCTCTTTTCTTGTTATCAGATAGGAAATTATGAAGTTTTAGTTGTAAATTGGAAGCAGACAATATGTATTGTTTCAAGTCTTTATCCTTTGCATGTTCTAGCACTATTTCCCTCACATTGTATCTGCTAAAAATGCATTGCTGTCATTTTTTGAGATATCAGAATTCATACAAAACATTTAGTTACATACTCAAAAGAATTCTTGAGTGCATTGCAAAATTATTCTGTGTCAGCCTGACTTGTACCTGTATTTAGAAAAAAAGATTACAAAATCTGTTTCATGGAGAAAGCTGCATGTCACATCTCACATAAAAATAATATTTTATTAATCTTATATCTAACAGCTCCCGCTCAAATGTGTAATTTATCAAAAATGTATGTACATACTTAAGAAATAGGTACCTACTATCAAAGCCTACCTTTGTCTCTGTTTGTTGTACTGAATTAAACATTAGCAAAATACAGAAAAATCAACTGATCTTAAAAATCTTAGCTGCTTGTTTCAAAGACAAATCTTAAACATCATTTTAAATATACTAAATGACAGATTTCATGTATCAAATTATAGTTTTGCATATTCCATGATTTACTTGTCAAATGTCAATTGTGAAATTGATTTTGTTGTCAATCTCTTGTCATTTACTCATGCGTTACTGTAATAAATAAGATTTTCTGTGATTTGTTTTCATCTTAGTTAAATTGACTAAGTATAATAACTTAGTAGTTATGCTCATGGTAAAGTTTAAAAACAAAATCAAAGCCTTTAAAATCCTGAAATAGTCTATAAAGCTGTCCTCCTGTCCTTTTGATGCTAAATAATGTCAAATATGCAAATAGCTCTGGCCTTATTAATTTATCCTGTTATTGCATGCATATTTTTATTAGAGTCCATACCAAAAACGTGTTTTATGATGTTAGCCTTTTCTGCGTTGTCATTCACTAGTTTGCCATTATTTTTGATCTAATAGAGACATTTTGAATACCATTATTTGCTGAAAAAAAAAAAAAATAAATAATAAATAAAAGCTTTTTCATTATCCACAATTTTTGTTGCTATGTGTCCTTCATACTCAGATTTACTATTACAAATAACCCTAGCAAACTTATATGAAATTTTCCAAAATAACTCTTTATTTCTCAGGCTAGGAAATTTTAGAAAATATGTCAGCAATGTCTGTTCCTATCATGTAATCTGTGATGCCTGTGCAAGGCCTAGTAATCAAGGAGCCTAAATCTTCACCGCTAACACCAGTGAGGGGCATCCACATTAGGAAGGATAACAAATGCATACACAGTAAAGTATAATTTCTCTTAAGAGCACACAGAGATCGCAGTCAGTTTGGGGCTGGTTTCTCCCTTTCTCTCCAGATCCCCAATAAGACTCTCCACTGGCACAGCTATAGGGAACAGATCTCAGCCGAGTAGTCAAGCCAAAATCTCCAGTGCCCTCTCTGTCCAACCAGTGCTTCATGTCCCTGCCCAAGTAGCTGACACACACACACTTTGAGATTTGGTTTACACACACACACACACACACACACACACACACACACACACACACACACACACACACACACACACACACACACACACACACACACACACACACTCCTTGGGAAGGCTGGCATAGGTTCTCCATCTATGCCCCATCCTGCCAGGCTATAAGTTAGTAATCACTGTCACCAACTACTCTTATCAGCTACTAAAAAGGCCCTTACCAAAGGGTGTCCGATTATACTGTGCAATATTATTAGCCAAATAGTAAGTGGACTAACAGCAAGGCTTATTGGAGTGGCTTTGTACAGTATCACCAAATACATGCAAGTACTCTAGAGCTTAAATTATCTCTACACAAAGCAGCCACAGTTGAAAGGTTTAAACTATTTAATAATAAATAATAAAAACACAAGACAAATCTTCTCAATTCAACACAGTGCTAGTCAAGAGTTTAGAGAATCACAGGAAAATGCTTAAAATAATATTGTAGAATAGTCTGACATAAATATAGAAAACAGCTAGACTAAATCTGACTAAATTCCTATCTAACTCTAAGAGAAATCACAGTTCTAAAAAACTTAAATATAGAGCAAAGGCAGAGTACTGGTGAGTGATGTTCTTCAGACAAAATCCAAAATGATATATATGATTCTCTCTATCTCTGAGAAAGTCTTAAAAATAATACATCACTGCTGACTCATTTCAGATTACATCATTTTTCTCTGGTTCCCAGGCTAACAGAAACTCAGAGTTTTAACATTTCTTTGATCTTGCTCCTGGCCAGGAAACTACAGCAATAAAAGACATTATATATGTATAATCTAGCAATTAACTCTGGTCTCAAAACAATAGAAGGGATTCCTCAGTCCAGACATTATATCTCCGAGCTTTGAGATCAAACAGTCATACAAATGCTTGACTTATCAGCTTTTTTCTAGCAGAGTGCACTGTGGTTACATTTTTGAAGTTCAACATTTAACACAGTTTTCTTACATTTAAGAGGACAAGCCTGTGGATTATATTCATATTTACAACGACAGAGAATTATCTACAAAATTCTATATAGCTAGGCTGGTAGCCTTCACATATATTCACATAATCTAAGAATCATCATATTCCACCAGGGTGATTTGTTTTCAAGTCGCTTCAGAACTGCAGCTGTTGGAACACTGGTAGTAATGATATGGTATTTATAACTTCAACAGGATATTACCATTGAGGGGTGTCTGTGCCACATGAGTAGCATTCCATGTTGGTAAGGACCCAACCCATATGACAGTTCATGTCAGTAAAATTTTTTTCTTAGAAAACATAGTTCTAAAGATTCAGAAACATTTGCTGCATTGTCATAGGCAATGGTGTACAACAAGTAGCCATTCACAGGCTATATATGATTCAGAGACACTCTAAGCATAAATGGTGGAGGCCAAGCAGCAAAGCTACCCATAGTATATGTTAATGGCTGTATAAGCAGATGTTAATGAACAGCAATATTAAAATGAGGGTCTCTGTGTATGTAAATGAGGTAAAACAAAATAGTGAAGTGATTCAGAAATGTACAAGGAGTGTGATATGGTGCTCTAATACTAGTGGTAATGACCACAGTCAAATCTTCATGTCCATACATGGAAATCACAGAAATAGGCTAGTGGCTGCAGCAGCAGTATTAATAAATGTGTATATGCAACATGCTATTATCATCTCTATGAGCTATAATGGTTTATATCATTGCCCTTAGAGGTGTTGTTTCATCCAATCACACTTAACATTTCATGGACCCCAATGAGACAGACATTGTGGACTGGTACCACGTAGACAATAACAGAATTCAGGAGCTGGTATACATACGTTGGACTCATCTGCATGCCCGTGGGAGATGTGGATTACCTATTCCAATGAATATAAAGGGTATGTGAGGTTTTACATGTACTAGCCACAGGGACCTTTCAGAGACATGCAGGGGACATATTGTAGGTAGTTCAGACATCTGTCTTGTGAATACTCCATAATAGTTTTGATATCATACTGCAACGTGTAGGGGAGCATATGTTGTTTCCACATACCACAGAGGAGAGAGCCGACATTTTGCAAGATTTCTGTAATATAATCCATTTTCCTGATGTACTGGGAACAATAAACTGTACCAACATTGAAACAGATACCCACCTGGTGACCTGGGAAGAAGGTTTGTGACCTGCAAAGAGTATTATTCCATTCATTTCCAGATGGTCTTTAATGCACAGGATATCAGACTCCCACATATACACATGTGTGAACTCTACCAACTGTTTGTGAAGGGTGACTTCCTCCAGGGCATCTTATTGGTGATGGAGGATGTGCCCTGGACTCAGTCTGATGACAGCTATCAGAAACCCACAGAATAAAGTAGACCAGGTTTACAACTATGCCTTATCACAAAGAGGAACCATTAAGGAGCATTTGTATGGGCTGCTGAAGGCACACTTCATTGTCTGGATTCATCTAATGGTGTCTTGCAGTATGATCCTGCCATGACTGTAAAATTATTTTCAGTATGTGCAGTGTTACACAGTATCATACGTAGGAGGCAGTTACAGCAGTGGTGGGGGCGCAGTTGCATTAGAAGCAGTTCCCAGCATATCAAGCAATAAAAGTTGAGCCAAATGAGAAGTCAGTGGATGAACATGCCAGACAGAGGCAGGCACAGTATGCTGAGGCACTGGCAAGGACGCAGCAGCTTGCACATAGCTTGAGTCCATACTAAAGGAGAAAGACTACAGTAAAAATGATGCATGTAAACCCAATCATACATTGGCTGGCTGCACTGTATATGACACATAGGCAACCCAAATAACAATGTCCAAGACACAATTATTAATAATTAGAACTGGTGTAAAAGGAGTACATATGGGATGTCTTTCACAGGGAATTATGTGAGAGCTGAGGACACCAAAAAGTAAGAATGCACTAGTGTGTTGGGTCTTTGTGCTTATGGGTAGCGGGTTGACATAAAAGGCTTTGCGGAGGGTCAATGTCACTAGACGTCAGTGTGTGTCTGTCGGGACTCTGTCTCAACAGTGGTTGCAACACCATGGCTCAGTCTACTGGACATGTCCAAGGCATGCATGGCAGAGGATTAACCATTTCATGCACACACCTGCCCACAAGAGCTGCCTCTACCTGGAGTTACAGTACTCACACCAAGGCTTGGCTAAATGTTGGCATGCTACCTGACAGTGAATGGTGTCTATTACCAGACATGCCACTGGCACAACTGACATTATCCCACATACATACTCTGCTGGCCATGGTCACATCTACAACAGATTTATCTGTGGAACTGCTGTAGCTCTTTCACTATGATACAAGCTATCCAAGGCCATGATGGTGACCATTCATGGATTCAGCAGAGGAACAGCTTTGTAGACAGTACCTGATGCATGGGAGATGAGCATGAGAGGACACTGCATGTTCTACTATGTGATTTAGTCACACATAAGGGGCATGCAGGTCCAGAAGTCATCTAACATACCCTGGATTAGCATTACTAATGCTGAAATGGCTGTGGTGTTACTAGGCTCTACAGCCATGATGGCCCTGCAAATACACTGAGTTACAGCCATTGACACTCTAATTTTAGAGGAAGAGTAGTAACCGTGTCCCTAATGAGCACCAGTACCCACCCCTTTTTATGTACCCACTCCCCCACCCAATGGGGCTTCTGGCAGATTCTGACAAATGTCCTGTAGGGAGTAACACACTTCCTTCACTGCAAATATCCCCATTAATCTGCCCTACCTGTATGGTGTGTGTGTTTCCTGGGTGTCCACAGGTACAGAGACTATCTACGTAGTCTTACAGGGGATCTAGTATTTACATTCTGTGTGTCAAGCCAAGACTCCCTGACAGTGACAGCTCAGATCCATCATCATCAACAAAAGTTGAAGATCCTCCAGTGTCAGTCGAGGGCAATTCCACAGTCATGGTGCCAGACAAAAATCTATCCGTGAACGCATGATAGTACAATAGCCTATGTAAGTATAATCCAGAACCAGACATGTACATCGAAATAAGATGTAGTAATAGTAGGATTTGTAAACCAAACATTTGAATACCATGCTTCATACAGATGGGTGTGCAGGTTGAATCCAAAAAGAGTCAAGACTTCTGAAACGCCCAAGTTTTATTGTGTAAAGCTTTTGGGTTAATACCCTTCTTCAGTGCATATAAAACGAACCATCCAATATACTCCATTCATAACACTTTCATAAAATCATGTGACACAGCCCCCTATCACAAAGCATCATCAATTAAATAATTAAACTATTCAAACATTCTTAAAATAAATCCAACATTAAAAAAATAAATGTTTGCAAAACAAGATAAGTTCAAAATAAAAGTTATTTATATCTCATCTGTTTTCTGATTAAAACGTGTTTTATAGTAACAGCAGTATTAATTCCAGGTATAAGATCAGCTTACAGACATAAAATCCAATTGTATTCCCTTAATTCTAGCATATTATTCATATGTCCGCCGTTGCTGTTCCTATACATCAATTGCTCTAAACCTAAAATCTTGATTACTGCCATATTCAACAACATGTTTGGCATGCACAGTTTATATCAATGTAAAGAATAGCATAAATTGTACAATTTAACTTTTAAAGACCACCAAGCCCTTCTGAAATTACAAAATAATAATGTTATTATTATTAAGCAGGCTGCAAGGGTGGGGCCATTGTGATAATGAATAAACAAGACTATGTTTGCTATATGAATGAATTGTTAGCAGATGAAAATATATTTCTTAGAACTGATATGCCAGCTATTAAAAAAATCTATCAGATGTTAATATGACTATTTATGAAATGCAACTAGCAAATGATATTTCTGTTGAATTGTTCAGTTTTTTTTCAATGTACCCCATCCAACTATACCCATATTATATAGACTCCTAAAAATACATAAGAACCTCAACCACCCATCAGTGGGACCTATTGTCTCTGTTGGAGGGTGGTTGACTGAGCTTGTTTCTAGCTATTTGCAATCTCTTTTGGGAGACTATCTGTGTATAGTGAAACATTTTATACAAGACTCTGGTGTCTTTTTAGTTAAATTAAATGAATACTTCATCTCTATGTAATATATTAATTTTCTATATGTGACATTAGATATTAATTGCCTTTTTTCTGTCTTTCCTAACTCATATGGATTGGAAGCTATACATGATTTTCTATGTATGAATACGGTCATGAACAGAAGAGAAATTAGTAATATATGTCAGCTGCTTGAATTAGTACTTAGAAATAATATTTTTATGTTTGAAACACAATATTACTTGCAAACCGAAGGAGTTGCTATAGGTATGGCAATAGCCAATACCTCTGCAAACATTCTTTTAAATCAATGGGGAAAATGAATATTTATTTACCTCTAGTGCAAGATAGACTTCTAATATTGTTCCTTAAATGTTTCATGGATCACATCTTTCTAAAATAGAAAGGTGATCAATCAGAACTTTCTCAGTTTGTTGAATACCTTGAGAGTACTACCAGTTTTTAAAGTTTAAATGTAATTATTCAAGCAGAGAAATTGACTTTTCAGATGTTAAAATAGAAAATACTTTGAATGGTCTTCATACCTCTATTTTTAGGAAAAATGTACAAGCTAACCATTACACATAGACAAAGCATGTATGCATCAGATATGTTTAAGTATATAATGAAAGGACGACTTACCATATGTTACTACTTTTAATAGAAGAACAAATGATGTTAAAAGGCTAATTTCTAAAACCTTGAATATCCTAGAAGCTATGCCTGAATTAAGGCAGTGTATTGTTGAGAAACCTAGTTTTGCTTACAGAAACAGTCAGAGTCTAAGAAAAAGACTTGGTTATAACGATTTTGATTGCATCACAAATTTGAATAGAGGTACTATAGGTAAAAGAAATGGAACTACCCCTGCTATAATTATGTTTGTTGTATATTTATAATTAGTGATAATGTTTTTATACATCCACAAACTGGGCAAGAATATAGTTTTACTTGCTTTGCTACGTGTAATTTTACAAATACAGTATATCTTGCTACCTGTGATAAATGCTCTGCTTTCTATGTAGGTAAATGTAGCCATAAATTAAAAGAACGTATAACAGAGCACCACTCAGACATACGTAGAAATGCCACTATTGATGCCTTCACCAAACATGTTGTTGAATATGGCAGTAGTCATGATTTTAGGTTTAGAGCAACTGATGTAGTATATAGGAACAGTAATGTGCTAAAATTAAGGAAATACAACTGGGTTTTACGTCTGCAAGCTCTTTAGACCTGCAATTAATAGTGCTGTTACTATAAAACCTGTTTTAATCAGAAAACAGATGAAATATAAATACGTTTTGTTTTGAAGTTATCTTGTTTTGTAAACATTGTTTTTTTTAATGTTGGACTTGTTTTTATGAATTTTGAATAGTTTAATTATTTAATTGCTGATGCTTTGTAATAGGGGGCTGTGTCACATGTTTTTATGGCAGTGTTATAAATTGAGTATATTGGATGGTTGTTTTTATATGCACTGAAGAAGACATAAACCCAAAAGCTTTGCACAGTAAAACTTGGGTGTTTCAGAAGTCTTGACTCTTTTTGGATTCTCTGCTTTGTCCTTGACTTTGTTCACCGTAGGTTTTTCATCTGACTTTTGATTTTTGTGCAGGTTGAATCCCTGATGTTCCATATAACCCAAATCTGAGAGCTTTAATAAGTTTACTAGTGAATAATAGGACAAGGAGAATTACGTCTGCTGTTGTAGAGAAAGACCATTACATTCCCAGGGCATCTCAAATGGATACTTTTGGTGCATGTTGAAGCTCACTGCCATTGTCCAGCATCACACCGTGAGACCATATGGAGGCATCTTTGCCTCTGACAGAGGCCATAAACTCTTCTGTCTCCATCAGCGGTTACTTGACCGATGGCCAGCCACCCATTAACCTATCCTCCCATGTCAGGTGAACAGCTCTTTTTTTCACAGTATGTATAATACAGCAACCCTGTGGCAGACCATTTCATACATACATACAGTCCTAGTCAACAGCTTCATTACTGTCTACCACAAGGTGTTTCCAGTCACAGTCTCAGAAGACCTGGTCACTAACATCCTACCTTAATAGCCATTGGTCATGGAGATGGACAGCCTAAAATAGCATCTCATTCTCTGCCAAAGATAATTTTGTCTTATGTGAGGCTTTCTCAGCAAAGTCAGTTTTGTTGTGTTTTCTATTCTTCCTAGGAATTGCTCGACAGGCATGGAAAGCAGTGGCATTAGCATGGTGGCCTTAACTGGCCCAGGCAATCCCTTTCTACACTATTGCTCCCCTTGTCCATTTACTAAGCTGGTATGTCTGTCAGTCATATTTGCCTATTCAGACAGTTTATCTAGTGCCAGGCCCATAATATAAATGACAAAATGGCTCCCTACACTCCTACAGCCTTAACCGTCCCACTTCCCAGGGTGACATGACTGTTTCCTCTTACTGTTAGAATGGCTTTTGTGCATGCAGTATACAGAGACGCTATACAACAGGCAATTGGTTTGACACAAAGTGCTACAATAAGGCCAGCAGCCTGAATGTCTTCAGATGTGCTCTCAGTACTTGTTGTTGAATGTGGTTCTCATTAGGTTTAACAACCTTCAGCACAACAATTTCTTAACCCTCATACTATCACTCTGCTTCCACCTGTTAAGTAACGTTTTTATTGTAAAAATGAATTCATTATATAGTCATTAAATAATCAATTAACTCATTACAGCTGGGTGACACCTGTGGGTGTTTCTGCAATTACATCCTACTGATGTCTCTAGTCATCACATGTTGGCGTGTTCATATTTCCATTAATAATTTCAAAATTATGCTACATACAAAACATTAAAATATTTAATCTTAAAGTTTATACAATGGCAAATGCAACTGTGTTCATATATGACCTCTGTCCAGTGCAAGTAAAGAGATATTAATTGTTGTTCATATAATATTTATTTATATTGTCATAAATGTCATGCTTTTCTAAATATCTCCACAACCAAGTGGCACAGACAGGACTGCTTAGCCTCATATGGCAGATCTCAGTTGGATGAACAAAATGCTACTAACAATACATGTGTAAGTTGAGTGGTTGCAGAGAGTTGTTTACAAAATATTACAAACTTAATAGTTACTATGTTTATTGTGGTGTATAAAATCCAGTTTAAAACCTAGAACCTAAAGAATACAATCAATGTGTAAAAATCTGTTAACCAGGTTACTGTGTAATTTAATTTAATCCTGATTTACGCTCGGGATTAACTCTAACCTGTGGAACTTGTTTAACTTGCTTACTTATGTAATCTCTGTAAGTAATCTGTTTGTAATATGTAATGCTGGTATTATGTAATGCTGTATCTGCTTACCCTTGAAGCTTTTCTCCCCAGGCCTCCGCTGAAAATGGACATGCATCCAGTCGGACTATCCCGGTCAACAAATGTAAAATAAAAATAAAATAAAATAAATCACTATAAAAATCCTTTGTGCTGAAAAGTTTGCCATTTACACTTTTTTAGTAACTCCTATTTTTCAGAGATATGTGCATTTGTTTGAAATGTGAGGACATAATTTGATTCTATCAAAAAGCTTAGGCTCTGCCTATTGGAAGTTAAGAGTGCAAACTTCTAGAGCACCATTAGCGGAAACGAGTTAACACAGCAGCTAACAGTTGCCATACTTGAAAAAGTGAAGCTGAAAAAGTACCATTCATCTTATAAAAGCTGTGATCCAACTCCTCTAAGCAAGCGGTGGTAATGTCACCTTGCAGCTTTACACTTTGAAGCTCTACAAATTCTTTCATAGCGCAATAAAGCTCACCGCCTTCCCTAACATATATAAAGTTTAGGTGTCAAGACATGGTGATTATACATATGAAGGCTCAACTAGTTATTCTCTCTGAATCCCTCAATTTCTATGTCACACTTTCAGCCCAAACTTTGCATTGAACTGTACGTGGCATTGA